>NC_057809.1:431252855-431357092 GCF_018294505.1 Triticum aestivum
CTACATCTTCGCATGCAAGGAAGTGCGTCCGGGCAAAAAAAATGATTCGCCCCCTTGAAAGTGCTAGTGATCGACTACAGGGGGGTGAATAGGCGATTTTTATGAAAGTCTTCAAAACATGGAAGTTTCGAAGACAAACGATATAAATAAACCTATTACCATGCAGCGGAAGGTAAACTACACTAAGCAAGCCATAGTCAAGTATTCAATGAAGTGAAAGCACAATGACTAATAGCAGCTAGGCAGTATAGATCAGGTAGGAAGATAGTGTGAAGCCAAGCAGAACAATCAGTTACTCAGTGAAGACAAAAGATAATGCAATCATACAATGACTTCACCAGGTCCAACAGTAAGTAAAGGAATGGGAAGGACGAAACCAGTGACTCGTTAAAGACAATGATTTGTTGGACCAGTTCCAGTTGCTGTGACAACTGTACGTCTGGTTAGGGAGGCTGAGATTCAACTCAGAAGACCGTGTCGTCGCCTTATTCCCCTTGAGCTAAGGACACCTAGTCCTCGCCCAATCACTCTGGTAAGTCTTCAAGGTAGACTCCCAAACCTTCACAGACTTCATTCACCGGCGATCCACAATGACTCTTGGATGCTCAGAATGCGACGCCTAACCGGCTGGAGGATTCACAGTCCTCAAGTGTAACAAGTCTTCAGATCACACAGACAGGAAGACTTCAGTGATGCTTAACACTCTTTGGCTCTGGGTGGTTAGGGCTTTATCCTCGCAAGGAATTCTCTCTCAAAGGATTCGAGGTGGGTTGCTCTCAAACGACAAAAGCCGTACACTAACTCTAAGCAGCCAACCGTTTATGGTTGTAGGGGGTGGGCTATTTATAGCCACTAGGCAACCCGACCTGATTTGACCGAAATGACCCTGGGTCACTAAGGAACTGACACGTGTTCCAACGGTCAGATTTCAAACACAAACGGCAACTTTACTTGGGCTACAAGCAAAGCTGACTCATCCAGCTCTGGATAAGATTTGCTCACATTGTCTTCGCTCGAAGACATAGGATTTTGGTTGAGCATCACTTTGGTCACTCTGACTTTGTTCACTTGGACCCCACTTAATAGTACGGTGGTTCCTATGACTCAACAAAGAAGAAAAGGAGACAACGAAACAACTAAGTCTTCGTGTCCCATAGTCTTCACACAATGTCTTCTCTTGTCATAGTCTTCAATGTGAATATCTTCACATACCACCATTGTCTTCAATGTCTTCATACATTTTTAGGGGTCATCTCCGGTAGATAAACCGAATAAATGAGGGACTACTACCTGTGTTATCCTGCAATTCTCACAAACACATTAGTCCCTCAACCAGGTGTGTCGTCAATACTCCAAAACCAACTAGGGGTGGCACTAGATGCACTTACAATCTCCCCCTTTTTGGTGATTGATGACAAACTGGTTGAAGTTTTGAACGGGGATAAAAGTATGTGAAATGTAAAGGATTTAGGTATTGTCTTCATAAGTGGCAAAGGCTCCCCCTGAAGATGTGCATATAAGTAATTTGCTTTTGGAATGCAAATGCACATGGCAGGTTGTACTTGTGGAGATCCTCTTCAACTTATGACGACAATTCATCATGCATGAAAAGTATGTGAAGATAATGACATGCATAATGAAAAATGGACGTCTGCAGAATGACCTTAGTGCGGAAGTTATCATCGCACATGTGGAATTTATCATCGCATCACAGAATAGCAAATAAGTAGCAGACGACCATCGAGTTTAAGTGTTACAACTCAAAGAACCAAATGTATCAAAAAGCGAGAGTTGTAAACACTAGGAAAAATATAAAACCACCACCCATATGGACCCGCTTGAAGACTATCAAACTCATATGCTTCTCCCCCTTTTCTTAGTAAGGACCAAAAAGGTTTGAAGACATAGAGCACCTACTCATTCCCATGAGGAGTTGGTGAAGCAGCAGGGTCGTCGGTGTTGGTTGGCGGTGCAGACGAACTTGGTGCAGTGTTGATTCGCGCTGAAGGTGGTGAAGTAGCATCGTCTTCATCATCGATGACACATGCATTCACTGTTGCAGCAGAGGAGGAGAACTCAGAGTCTTCAAGAGACGGAGTACACCGTAGCACAGTCCATCTCGAATGTGTTGAGTCAAACTTGAAGCATTCAGAGAAGCCATCATCTTGAAGATCCTCTTCAGAACACATAAGCGTCAGCCCTTTCCATGTACGCTGACAAGTTTCATGGGCGACAAAGGCATTATTGGTGGCAAGGTTGCGAATCCTGTTTATGTCCACCAAGAGGCTTTGCATTTGGTGCTTCAGCCAGTCATGATGCTTATCCTGTTTCTGATGAAGGGCAACCAGAAGCTCTCGGTCATTGAGAACACGAGATCACTTCTTAGGCCATTGTGCAATGGTGCTTTAAGTGGCTTCAGTGCGAGCACGATGAGGTGCACGGGTAGTACCAGCCAGAGGAGAAACACGAGTGACTGCTGGGACTCCTTCAATGTGTTGTGAGAAGCTTTGATTATCAGCATTTTGAAGACTAAGGGGCTCCTTGGCAGGCTCTGGATAGATGGCTTCAACTGACATATCGACGTCAAGCAGAAAAATCAGATGATTGCGAGCAGATGGCTGATAGGTGATAGCTGAGTGTAGTTTGATCAGACGCATAATCCATGAAGTGTAAAACTTCAAGCCAAAGAGATCAGATCCTGATGCAGCAAGTTGGCGGATGAAGAATTCTTGAGCATTGAAGCTTTTGCCGTGAAGAATATGGAAGACCAAAGTCTTCATTGCACCTTCAAGCTTTGCATGTGGAGAATGTCCTTTGATGGGCCACAGAGTTCGCCTTATAATGTGATAGATAGTACGTGGCAGATACTCAAGGTCTTCAACAAAGAACTCCTTAGGATATTCAGCATCGGGAGGCAAAGGCTTCATCATGCTAAGCATCTGACTCATGTTGGGTTCAGGCTTGTGAAAAATGCTTTCCATAGAAGCATGGTGAAGCTGACAACCAGGTTCATAAAGATCACCTAGAGTGGGAAGGCCAGTGAGCTCAATGACATCAAAGCCTTTGGCTTCATGATGAACATTGCCTGCCATCCACTCAAGGACCCAAGTCTTCATATCCCTGTTGTAGCCACGAATATGAAGAGTGGCATAGAATTGGAGCAGCAATTCTTCGTTCCAGTGCTCCTTGTCAGTGACGAACTGCAACAAGCCAGACTCTCTGAAGCAATCCAGTGCTTCTTCCACACAGGGCAGACTAGTTATGGCTTCAGTGTCAAGACGCATATGTGGAAAAATGCGACCTTGATTGTATAAGATGCATGAGTAATAACTGCGCTACTGATAGCTCCAGAACCGATCAGAAGATATTCTTGCCTTAGAGTAGGGGTTCTTGGCGCTATTAAAGAAGGTGTTGTGTGCTTTGAAGCCATTGATATTGAATGATCCGGGTGCAGATGCAGTGCCTGGAAAGCTAGGCAACCTTGGCATTGGCTTCTGAACCTGAGGCCTGCGCTCGACGTGATAGTCAAATTGGGGACTAGCAGCAGGTGGAGGAACAAGAAGAGGCCATTTGACAGTGATAAGCTAGCCATAGTTGTATGCTTGCTCAATAGTATGTGGCCTTGGTGGCGAAACAGGAGCAGTGGTATCAACAGAGGTGTCAGGCTGCACATCTGTTGCAGGTGCATCATTGGCTTCATTGGCTTCTGGCATAGTGTTTGGTGCGGGCTCCACATTGTCTTCAGCCATGACCACGTCATTGGCTTCAGTGGTGTTAGTGGTGGCAGCCTCAAGATTCTCAACCTCCACTTGAGGAGCCGGAGGGTCGGGCACCAACACATTCACTTCAGGAACAGCTTCTTCAGTGATGGGGGAGTAGGGACACATTCTTCTGCTTGTTTTTTTTCGACTGGTGCAGCCGGATTGTCTTCAGCAACTTTAGCTTCAGACTTGGAGACATTCACAGTAGGAGTGGCTTCTGGGAACACCTAACGTGCAACAAATTGGTGGTGCACTTCTCCTTCTAGAATGCTCGAAAGAGGGACTTGGGGCCTTGGTCCTTTGCGAAGCCTGCGTAACGTTGGCGACGCCTGTGGAGATGGAGTTGGCTGGGCCTCAAAGTCATCTTCTTCTTCTTGCAATGGTGGGGTGACTTGTTGTTGGGGAGTACTCGGGGTGTCTTGTTGTTGTGGGTAATCAGCCCATGATGCATCCTGAGCAATTGGCGTCAGAGGACGACCAATGCTGATGAGTTCGTTGTTCGTGAGAACAGGCGATGATACCAAGTTGTGCTCGATCTGAGGAAGAACTACATCATCTTCAACATTGTCATGGTAACCAATGTCTTCAGCAGCGGTGGGGTCAACTGCTGGAATGTCTTCAGCTTCAGGAGCCTCTTTGGAAGCAGACTCATGAACTACCTCCGTCGTTCTTGATGCGAAGAGTCAGGACGAGCAACCGAGATGGGCTCGACAACAAGGGGCTCTGTGGGAGCAGTCCGATCTTTCTTGGTTTTGCACTTCTTCTTGGAGGGAGCGACATCAGAAGCTTCAGGATTTTTCCTCTTTCTGGCTTCAGCCTTGGCAGCCCTTGTCTTCTTCAGTTCTGAAGTGGTTGACTTGACCTTTGGCTTTGAGCCGGACATGCTGCTTGGGAAGACAATGCGAGGTTCTTCCCACCTTGAAGGTGCATATTTGTCAGTCGATGGCTTCTTCTTCTTTGCAGCCATTCTGGGGTCGATGCCAGGACGCCCAAGAGCCTTGCGCTTCTTAGCTTCATTGTAGGCTTGCACGCACTTGTCAGCCAGACTCTTCATGCGCCCACGAGAACCTTTAGCTTCTTCTCGTTTCTTGAGAAAAGCTTCCTTGAGCTCGTGCAGCATAACCTTGAAGTTTTTGACATCTTGCATGCTGAGCTTTACCATGTGCTTCTTGAACTGAGCTTTCTCATAGTTGATCTTGTGCTTCAGTTCAACGATGTGCTGAGCTAGAGCTAGCTCAGAAGAAATGGCGCCAGTGAAAGAGACATTGAGGCCAATTGGAAGTTGCAGATCTTCAAAGCTGAGATTGGGGGTTTCAAACCACTCATCAATGAAGTTGTGGATGATTACCACGTCAAAGAGAGGCAAATCATTGAAGATTTCTGCTTCTTCCTTGCTCTTAATCAGTTGCTCAAGAGCGTCATCTGCAAGATCTTCATCACTGGACAGATCAATGTGTTCGTCTCGCAGAATGGCAGTAGGGGTCAATGCCTGATCAGTATTCTTTTTCATCTCTGTCTTCTTGGAGATATGTGATAGATCTTCAGACTGCACACTGTCTTCAGGAGGTGCAGTAGCCAGTGGCTTCGCACGTGAAGCTTTTGGAGGAGCAGCTGACTTTGAAGCTTTAGCCTTCTTTTGCTTCTGTGGCTTTGGAGTAGGAGCTGGGGCTTCATCAGTGTCGGCATCATCATCAGAATGATCTACTTTGGCACCTTGAACAGAAATGTGAGTGATAAGGCCATCAAGGTTGTAGAAAGGTCTGACGATATTGGGTTTAGCATCGTGTGTGCCGTCAGCCTGGGGAGCAGAAGGACCAGGGTTGAAGTCTAGTCCCAATGACTTCTTGTTTTCCTTGGACGATGCCTTTGCGTGCTGGAAGTTGCGCTTGAAGAGATTATCATGACGACACCAGAGTAGTGATGATGGGTCAGCATTTTCAGGCTGTGGTCCACGGACCATACAGGGATAGAAACCCTGAGCAATAGCTTCAGCTCTGGTCTTGGGTGGAAGGCTTTAGAAGAGAATGTCACCCCAAGGACTCTTGATGGCATTCTTCTCAGCATACTCCTGGGTCACAAACTTGTATTTAAACCATTGTTCGGCCCAATATCTTCGAATACATTGGATTCGTGTCTTGCCCTCACTGTAATCCTCTTCTGGATCTGTCTTGTACAGCTCTGAGTGGTCATCAGGCAGATCTCTTGATGTTCCCCCTCGACGATGTCTGCCACCCTTCCTTGCTGATTTCTCTGTAGCCATGAACTTCAAACTAAATGGCTTCAACACGTTCAAAGGCTTCAAAGGCTTCTTCTTGCTGGTCAAACAGGAACTGGCTTCGGGAGAGTTAATGTGATGCTGCAAGAATTCTGCAAACGAATGCAGACTATGAGAACCAAGGGATTCTCCAACGGACATGTACCTGTGACAGCATTAGAGATGCGAGGGAAGGGGAGAGGTCATATGCATTCTCAGAAGATTTTGAAGATAAATCAGTTTGAAGACATTGACCTCATGGTGCGAAGACATTCACTTATGTGTTTGAAGTTGGTTCCAGATTTGTACGAATCCAGGAATAGGTACAAGTGAGGAATCTAACTCGTTATGAAGCTTAAGTGAATATACTAGGCATTATATGAGATGCAGACAGGATAGATCTAACATTGAGTAGGCAGAAACCACTTTCGGTAAACAGGATGAATCTTTTAGGATAAAAAAGGTGGTAAAAAGAGAGTTTTATTTACCACACGATGAACTGCTAGATGGGAAGAGTAGGAGACCGAGCATTTCAATCCACCGTGCCCTAACTTGGCGACGGAGGACACCTACGGCGGTGGCGGAGAGGACGATGACCGCGGCTGGCGTGAGGACGGCGTCGGTGAAGTCGCGGCAGCTAAGCGCTTCGTCGCCGGCGTCGTCGAGAGCTAGCGGTGGCGCTAGGGTTTTGACAAGGTGGAGAGGCGGAAGAAGGTTTTCTTGACCACAGGGGACATGTATTTATAAGGAAATATGCGGCACAGCGTAATTACGCAGGTGCCCCTGGCGGTTCACATCTGAGGGACACGTGGCAAGCATGCAACATACTCGGAGTTGTCCCACGTTCCCATGCCCGCCCGAACTGTCGGATGGTCGTTTCGGCTTCTCCGGATTTCAGGCAATAAGGATAGAGCATTTAAAACAGACTTAATGTTTATCTCTGTATCTTCTGCTGATAAGGACGCAGAGAAGACATTCGACAGTTTCAATAGAATGCCTATGATTTGGACAGATAGAGTTTGAGATAGAAAGCATAGAGAGATTAGGGTCCGATCACATTCACTTAGTTCAAAAGATTCAACAAGGAAGACGTAGCTAAATCTGAGAACAGTTTTTAAAAAACTGGTTAAAAAGGGTTGGTTTCTTCCTTAGGCTTAATTGGTTGAGGTTTTATTGGGTTGAGCTTTTTTTGGTTCAAGTTTGGTTTGGGTATGTAGAAAAACCAGTTTGGGTATAATTGGTTACGGGCTTAAAGAGTTTGGGCCTAACCGCTGGAAACTATGGGTTCCAACCCGGTTCCTCGCCCCGGAGTGCAACTCGGAAAAAAAGCCCCATCGAGGGGTCGAGCTGACCTACCCATTCCCGATCCCGATCCCTCCACCTCCGCCGGCCGCCCTCCACCGTCGCTGTTGCCCTTCACCGCCGGCCTACGCCCTCTCCCCCTCCCCCTCCCCTCACCTCACAGATCAGTGCCCTAGTCCTCCTCCTGCTCACCTTCTTCACCCCCTCCTCGACGTCCTCGTCGGTGGCGCCGGGCATCATCCGGCTGCCGCACGCCGGGTTTTGTGCCGCACCGGCTTCCACGTGTCAAGTTCGTCGAGTTTGGCGGCACCCGCGCCATCCCACTCATCTACAAGACTACAACGAGCCCGCGAGCGCCTCCTCGAGGTCACTTCCTCTAGATCCCCCTCCCCCTCCCTTCGTCTCTCATTTTACTCCAGAAATTCCAGTTCTTTGGAAGTCAAACCGAAGTAGATCTTGGTGGTATCTTGATTATTCAGTGTAATAGACCACTTTGTAAATTACAAACTAAGGTACATGGGTTGCTGTTCATGAACAACACAAGTAGCAGGCATTTGGTTAATGTTCATGGACTGATGTTTCAAGAACAGAGAATTGCTATTAGTTGCTCAATTCTTCTTGATTAGGATTTGGAGTTACTGTAATTAACATGTTAGTATGGCACTAAACACATGAATACCATGGTTCTGATAAGAATATTCAGAGTGATCCCATCCTATTTTCCCTTTTCACTTATATATGGTAAACAACCATATTATATCTCCTGGTTATAGCCGATTCAGTTTGATTAGTCTATCTTCCAGCCGGCGTCGCGTGCGAGTCTCCATCTCTCTGCAGTGCCATGACTGAAGCAAGCTCACCACCAGGGAGAACACTCATTCGCAGCAAGCTATTTCTCGAGTCCTTGGCTGCCTATGTATTTTCGGCGAGTAGCGCGCGGATTAGATTGATTGATCCTTTTGGAGAGCACTCATAAGCAGCAGGTTATATATGCTAGCTAGCTAGCCGATTCAGTATAAATGGCGCATGTACACGCACAAAGAATTGAGGACCAGTTGGAACTTAGAAGTACATGCACGTATATAGACATATAATGGCAACACGCTCCTAGTATTGAATTACTTCAATCTAGTTGACTGATCCTAGGATGGTATTACATGTGCATGGCAGCTGCATGCAGCCGGCAGCCAGTAGCAGACGCTAATTACTCAGTCATTCACGCTAAGATATTTGGTCAAAACTTTGGTTAAACAGCAGCAACCAAACACATATAAAACTGAGAAAAACATTGGTTTTAGGAAACTGTAGTATTCTTTGCCCACCCAGAGTAATACTGTGGTTTTCAATTACCACAGTTTAAATAAAACTTTGCTGCCAAACTAGCCCTGAATTTTATAATCTACTGGACATCTTTGCAAATTCCTATAATAGTGAAGAAATAGCTTCAAGATCATTTACATTAACACTGACATATTTCTGGACATCCTTTGCAAACTGTACTGTTGATTGTTTCTACTGTACTATTCTAGCATTTTCTAATAGTAATCTTCCATATGTATTTTCACATGTAGTGTGTCTCTGAAATTTGAGGCATGTCTACCTCAGAGGTTTCCGAGAGTGCCAATTCCATGGATGAGGATATGAGTCAAGTACCACATGTTAGAAGGTCCAGGGTGTGGGAGCATTATGAACAAGATCTAGTTCGCAAAAATGGTGATCTCAAGGCTGTGTGCAAATATTGTGGGACACAACTTCACACCAAGTTTGGGACTACGAGTTTGAGAACCCATATTGCAGAGTATTGCAAATCAATTGAGGATGGTTGCAGGAAGAATTTTCTGTTGACTATGAAAAAAACAAATTCCGAAGGCCCGTTTGTGTTTGATCAAAAAGTTTGCCGTGATCTCATGGTCAAGTTTTGCATCCATGCTGAGATCCCCTTTCTTAAGTTTGAAGATCCATACCTTCAGCCATGGATTGACTCAATGCAGCCAGCATTTCAAGTCATGGGTCATCACACAATTTGTGATGATGCAATGAAGATGTACAAGGGAATGAAGAAAGATATCGAAGTTGAGTTACAAAATTTGGATTCTCGCATTTGCTTAACATCTGATATGTGGACTTCATCACAGAGCTTGGGCTACATGTCCATCACCGCCCACTATATCAATGCAGAATTCATCTACAAGAAGAAGATCATAAGTTTCGTAGAGGTGAAGTATCCTCACACGGGCTATGCGATAGAAGAGGAACTTGTTGGTTGCCTAACAGAATGGGGCATAAGGGGCAAGCTGTTCACTTTGACACTAGATAATGCCAGCAATAATACTAATACATGTGATGAGTTAATAAAATATCACAAACATGAGCTGCTCCTTGAAGGTCAACATTTGCATGTGAGGTGTTGTGCACACATTCTCAATATCTTGGTTCAGGATGGAATGAAGATAATCCATGAAGCTATTGACATGATACAAGAGTTGCTGAAGTTTATTGACTCTTCTCCTTCAAGACTTCAGGATTTCAATACTATTGCAAGTGGGATGGGTCTGCCTTCAAAGAAAGGTATCTCTGTTGATACACCAACCAGATCGAACTCAACATGGAAAATGCTTGTAGAAGCATTGATATACAAAGCTGTCCTCACTAGTTATGCAACTCGAAAGATGATAGAATCTCCAAGTGAGCAAGAATGGGAAAGGGCAGCAGCTATTTGTGAGTTTCTAAAAGCTTTTGAAGAGCTTACCTTAATTGTTTCAGCTCATAGGAAGCCAACTGCACATAAGTTTCTGCCGGTTGTGCTTTGTATTCGCCATGCATTGAAAGATCCAGGTTGGCAAACCTCTGATGTGCTGAAGGAATTGGCGGCAGCGATGCAAACAAAGCTTGATAAATATTGGGATCCCGAGGAGAAGGAGAATGCAGATCCTAACCGTCGTAGAAAAAGCAAGGGCATTGAGTTTAACCACTCACTTGTCATTGCTACATTCCTGGATCCAAGGAGGAAAGAAGATTATTTGGATTTCTTCTATTGCAAGTTGTCTATCAACGAGGAGCAGTTTCAAAACAAGTGGAGATTGCTTTAGAATGGGTGAGAAAGTATGTCAAGGAATATGAGCTACTTGCAGCGACAAGCACTGCACACTCGACACCTTCTAGTCAAGGCAATACCACTATTGGATCACCTATTGCAGGGAAAAGAAAGCTGGAAGAAGAGTTTGCCCAGCACAAGTCTCGTAGGAGGTCACGTGTACACAAATCAGAACTTGACACATACTTGGAAGAAACAAGGGAGCAGGATTGTGATGACTTTGATGTCTTGGGTTGGTGGAAGAGGCATGCTGAAAAGTTTCCTATATTGGCATCGATGGCCCGTGACTTTCTCGCAATTCCTTTGAGCACAGTGGCATCCGAATCAGCCTTCAGTTGTGGTAAGAGGATACTTGGCGACACGAGAAGTTCTTTGACCCCTGATATGCTCGAAGCGCTTGTTTGTGCTAAAGATTGGTTGTTCAAACGAAAGGAGGGTGAGTTAATCTCTTACATTTTGGTTCTACTACCTGTGTAGAATGTGATACATAAAACATGTAGTATAGAAGTGTTGATATGCCTTTAAATTAATATTTTATTTCATTTGCAGGAGATGGATAGTAAGGATGCAGCTAAAAATTTGGAACCAATAAAAGGTAAAAATATAATCTTGATCATCGTTATATATAAGCAAGGGCTAGTGAAGTTCCCAATTTGGTGGCCAAGCTGGCTCTTTAGAAAATCCCGATCATTTTTAGGTGTTTATTAGTCCACTTTTATGTTTGTTTATGTTTATTAGCTGGCTCTTTAGAAAAATTAACAGTTGGCCAATTTGGTAGCAAACTGTTATATTTATTACTCTAGCTTTTTTTTGATGTTGCACAAGTTAGTGGCACCTCTTTGGTGTCCTTTCTTCGGTATGTTATTTTTTCTGAAGGTTGTCGAGGAATAGAATAGAATATGTTCTCTTCATTTTGGATTTAGGTGTTTGGAGATAATACTATGACCATGTACGGCCAAATATATTTGTACTATTTTATTTACTTGTTAAGGCATATAAAGGTAAACATTTTGAGTCCAGTAGTTGCTTCTGCAACCACATTTTTTCCAACAGGAGGGGATTGGTTTGTGTGACTAACAAAACTCATGGGATCTCTCTTTTGTGTTGGTGCAGACATTTGCTCCTCCAGCATCAGACTATTCTGGTTATTCTCTTGCCTAGAAATCCTGCTTTCAACAAGTTCAGAATCACCCGGCATGACATTTTCGGTTAATCTGAAGAACAATGGCTCCAAGTTGAAACATGCAGCCTTCAGCACTGAAGTCGTAGTCTAGTCTATATCATGGTCGCTATGAGCCCATGACATGTAGAAGTTACTATTATCCTCTGTAATCAAGTTCTGAACCTTTGAAGAAAATGTTATTCTTGTAATGATGGACGTGAACTCCATGCATCTGATCTCAACCTGACTAAAATTTTAACTGTCAAGTGCATTCTTGTTTTGATTGTACATATACTGATACTTTACATGTATGGGTGGGGAACAGATCTAGAACCATAGGCTACAAACATAGTTTCTAGAATGGGTTAGTTTGGTTTTGGTGAATCTGTCATATGGTATAGTTTGGGCTGGGTGCCAATGCCAATTACGTGGGTTCAGTTTGGTTTGGTTTCTGAAATGTCATCACGTGGGTTCAGTTCAGGTTCGGTTCGGTTGCCCAGCCACTCTCAGATTTAGACGTAGCTATAAGTGAATGCTGTAGAGGACAGAACACTAATATGTATATATGAGAAGACAATCAAATCAACATAGTGAAGATAATCATGAAGACAAGTTGAAATTGAAGACAAACCAAATGTGAAGACATAGCAAATGTAACGCCATGAGTAAAACACTTCAAACAGAAGAATTTGGTGGTGGCGTTACCCACCGTATAGGAAGTATTAGACCCAGACACGGCGGACAATTATTGTGGCGCTCTGAAGTCAAATTCCACATTAATGTATTCACACTCAGAATGTAAGTCTTCATTGATTGAAGATATACTTTACTTCGTGTGTTGCACATCTATGTCATCAACATGCTTAAGTGTTAGGATGTGTGCCTGATCGCAGGACATTTGAGGATTCCAAGATATTTAGCTCACACCGTAACTTGCGAAACCTCTTCTCATCCAAGGGCTTGGTGAAGATATCTACCAATTGCTCTTCAGTGTTGACGTGTATGATATCAATATCTTCCTTCATAACATGATCTCTGAGAAAGTGATGACGAATTTCAATGTGCTTTGTCTTCGAGTGCTGAACTGGGTTGTTGGCAATCTTGATGGCGCTTTCGTTGTCGTAGTAGAGTGGCACTTGCTTCAGATAAATGCCATAGTCTTTGAGTGTTTGCTTCATCCATAGAAGCTGAGCGCAGCAAGATCCAGCAGCAATGTATTCAGATTCAGCAGTGGAGAGAGATACACAGTTCTGCTTCTTTGAAGACCAACATACAAGTGATCATCCCAGAAAATGACATGTGCCTGATGTAGACTTGCGATCCACCTTGTCACCAGCATAATCAGCATCCGAGAATCCAACTAGATCAAACTCTAAGCCCTTTGGATACCATAATCCTAGTGTTGGGGTGTGAGCCAAATATCTGAGAATTCGCTTCACAGCTAAGTGATGCGATTCCTTTGGTGCCGCTTGGAACCGGGCACACATGCAAACACTAAGCATGATATCTGGCCTAGATGCACATGAATAAAGCAAGGAACCAATCATGGAGTGGTATACCTTTTGATCAAACTCTTTACCATTGTCGTCGGGACCCAGATGTTGTTTGGCTAGCATTGGCGTCGTGAAGCCTTTGCAATCTTGCATCCCAAATTTCTTCAGGCAATCTTTGAGGTATTTCTCTCGAGATATAAAGATGTCGTTGCATTGCTGACATATTTGAAGACCAAGGAAGAACTTCATCTCACCCATCATGGACATCTGATATTGCTCTTGCATCATATATCCAAACTCGTCACTGTATTTCTGATTGGTGCAGTCGAAGATAATGTCATCCACATATATTTGGCACACAAACAGTTCACCATCATATGTCTTCGTGAAGAGAGTGGGGTCGAGGGAACCAGGTTTGAAGCATTCGCTCTTCAGGAAGTCTTTGAGTGTGTCATACCAAGCCCGAGGGGCTTGTTTGAGGCCATACAGTGCCTTGTTGATCTTGTACACCATGTCAGGATGTTTTGGATCTTCAAAGCCAGGCGGTTGTGCAACATACACTTCTTCTTCGATCTTGCCATTGAGAAAAGCGCTCTTCACATCCATTTGATACAGAAGAATGTTATGATGATTTTCATAGGCCAGCAGTATGCGTATGGCTTCAAGCCTAGCCACAAGAGCAAATGTTTCATCGAAGTCAATCCCTTCAACTTGAGTGTATCCTTGAGCAACGAGACGAGCTTTGTTTCTGACAACTTGACCATGCTCATCTTGATTGTTGCGATATATCCATTTAGTGCCTATTATATTGTGCTTACGAGGATCAGGACGCTTAACCAGTTCCCATACATTACTCAGCTCAAACTATTGAAGCTCTTCTTGCATAGCTTGAATCCATTCAGGTTCCATGAAGGCTTCATCAACTTTCTTGGGTTCAGATATTGAGACGAATGCGAAGTGCCCACAGAAATTTGCTAGCTGTGTTGCCCTTGAATGAGTGAGTGGACCTGGTGCATTGATGCTATCAATTATTCTCTCAATCTGTACTTCATTTGCAACACGAGGATGTACAGGACGAAGATTTTTCTCTTGCTGATCATTGTCATCGTTAGAAGGATTGTCTTCAGGATGAGCATTGTCTTCAGGTTGATCAGGTGTGGAGATGACAAGTTCCTCTTCAGGCTGAGCTTCAGATGGTATAATTTCTCCAGTTCCCATAAGTTTGATTGATTCACTGGATGGAACTTCATCTAGCACATTTGGCAGGTGCTCTCTTTGCGAGCCGTTAGTCTCATCGAACCGCACATCCACAGTTTCAACCACTTTATAGTGAAAGAGGTTGAAGACTCTGTAGGAGTGCGAATCCTTTCCATATCCAAGCATAAAACCTTCATGTGCTTTTGGTGCAAATTTTGAAGTGTGATGTGGATCCTTGATCCAGCACCTGGCACCAAATACTCTAAAGTAACTGACATTTGGCTTCTTTCCAGTAAGGAGCTCATAGGATGTCTTGTTGAGAAGCTTGTGAAGATAAACACGGTTGATGAAATGGCATGCAGTATCAATGGCTTCATGTCACGACCGCCTTTCCAATAAAACATTTATTGAAAAGCCGACCTTTGTATTAACCAGTACAGAAGAATTCTTCTTACTGACAGACAAAACCTTGATACAGAAATCCAGCAGTACTAATATTATACATGGTTGACCTGAGGATGCTCAACAAATTATTACAAGCACGCCTATATTATACATAGAGGCGGATATGACACAAGGGTATGGTGGCATAACTACTAACTCGTAATAGAGGTGGTGGTGGATATGTCACAGTGAGGTGGGTGACACGACTCTGAAATCTTACAGCTCATCAAGCATCGGAGTGAGGCTTGATGATTTTTATTTGGGTGGCGGAAGCGTGTATAATAAAATTGAACAACTCCAGGGTCGCACGAGACTGACTGGGACTCCTCTAGGCGTCGGACTCGCTATCGAACTCTTCATCCATAAGATCACCTTCATCAACATCTGGCCAAATCAACAAGCCAGGTGAGTACTTTGAATGTACTCGCAAGACAGTTCAGACATAAGATATAATAAATGTAAACATGATGCACATGAGCAGGTTAGTATGCTCAATCAAATAATAGATTTGCACTGCACGATAAATAAGAGGAAATCAGGCGGTAGTCCTCCCGAAATCCCAATAAAATAACTGAAGACCGATCGGGTGTCTGAAGCGACGCCTCGAAAGGTGAAAACAAATTTAACATGCCACAGTTGGGCGTCGAGGCGACACCACATAAAGGGCTTATATTGAAAAGTAAATAACAGGACGTGCCACAGTCGGGCGTCTAAGCGACACCTCGGAAAGGGCTTATAATGAAAATAAATAACAATGATGCCACAGTTAGACGTCAGAGCGACATCACCTAAAGGGCTTATATCAAAATTAAATAACAATAATGCCACAGTCGGACGTCTGCGCGACGTCACATAAAGGGCTTATAATTTGTCATTCGAATTTAAGTAGCTCATAAATTCAAATCATCACAAGGAAATACTCAGCATATGATAATAAACTGGTTAGTCCATTCACATGAATAACCTTCAACCAAGTTTACCACTCTCGGTTTTATGTTTATACTCCGAAGACTGTTACCGGGATTGACACTGAGATTTAACACTGAGACTGATAATGAGATGATGTCCAAGTCCTTGATATGGATATGGATACTTGAATGGTTTTGACTCTACAGAGTTTGTACTTTTAACCACAGCCAACGGATTTCGGTAGTCACAAGGACTAGTTCCGTTTACGGTGTTTTAGAAGAAACATGTCTATCTAGTACACACCCATTCCACCTTTCGTTGCCAGGAATCACCCTCGGCAACGTTCAAGAAAAACCTTAAGACGGGGAGGCTACAACCTTGAATAGCATGGGATCAAATTTATATCGCGCGCTCTAAGGGGTGCCCCCCTCTCGGTCCCAACCGGAAACACCCATGCCCCCTGAATGGATGACTGGCTTTAATCCAGGGCCATGGAACTCTCATCATGGTCCCTCTGTTTGGTGTGTACCAGGAAAGAGGTTTGCAACTTACTAAACCGCACTCTTTGCAGAAAACATGTGGCAGCACGAAGGGAAAACGAACGAGGTCGAGACTTGACCCACGTTAAAACTGGAGTTCACGGTTGACACAAAACTGGCATGCTTCAACAATACTAGTCTGCAACCCATCATGTCACCACATGATCGTGTTAACTTATCATCATAAGAAAACATCAACTTTGAAGCTCACCGGTAGCTTGCCTTGCATGCACATAACATTCACAAAATGCTTATATAACATGCCATGAGAAAACTACTCGAGCAAACATGCATAACACTCATCATATCAAAGGTTCAAACATGCTTGCCTGGATCGGAGAAGTCGGAGCCTAACTCGGCGAAGTACGCGTCTCCTTTACTCCTCCCGGTATCTACGTATTAAAGAAAAACCGAATACTACATAAATACCGTGCGTGCACAAAAAGTATCCCAAATATTTTTCAAATAAATATGACAAAAAACTAGACAGAAAAATAAAGATGACAGCAAAGGTTTCAAGTTAAAATCATCTTTTGTTTAAAAGTTATAAGAGTTTTAGTCCAGGGACCTTTCTGTAATGAAACAGAAAGTTTTTAGGGTTTATTTTATAAAAACAGGAAACGTTTCAGTTAAGAACACGCCAACCCAGAGAGGAAGACGTATTTTTCCTAAAAACGTTTTCCAGAAAATGTTTTGAAAAAGAGAAAAAGCTGACGGGGAGGTCCCACCCGTGGGGTTTGAAAATTGAAACAGAGTGCTGGCGCCCGAGGGCCGCGGTGGTCGCCGGCGGCGATCCACGGCGAGGCAGGGGGATCGGGGGTTACCAACGTGTTCACCGTGCCCTTCCACATCTGTGGGTGGTGGAGTTGGGCGTTGGCGAGCACCACGTCGACGGCGACCTCAACTCCGGCGGACGGTGGTTCGGGCGTTGGTGGATCTCGTCGGGGAGAGCTGCAAAGGTCGAATTGATGCTCGGGTTAGGTTACTGGGTGCACTAGAGGTTTGCTGACGCGGTTTGGGAGGTGGGGGTGGCCTCACCTGAGTGGATCGAGCTGGAGCCCGAGGCGGATCGGGGCGGCCGGAGACGGAGAAGAAGACCCCCTCGAGGTCCTCCTAGTGGCTTGGTGGGGCTCTGGTGAGGTGGAGTTGTGGCGATGGGCCGAGAACGAGGTCGGGGGTCCCTTTTATAGCCTATCCGAGGCGGTGGCCGTGAACAGGATACCGCCGGCGATGGTTACGGCGAGGCAGAGGTTGGTCAGGTGGTTTAGGTAGCTAAACATCACCGCGATGATCCACTGGTTCCATTTAGGCACTAACCTTGGTTGGATCTGGCCTGCTCCGCGGTTTCGACGGAACGGCGCCTCGCGGGCCCGTCGGCGGCAGAGAGCACGCCCTGTGCTTGCTAGGCCACGGCGACGGTGCCGCAGTCGCGCACAGAGGAGGAGGTGGACACGCGGAGGGCTCTGGTGGCTGTGGCGGTGCCGGACGGTGCCGAAAGGCAGGGCCGGCCTCTGTTGGCCGCCACGGGTGGCTCTGCCACCGCAGAACGCGCCGGAGCTGGCGAGCCACATCGCCACCGACATCCGCGCCCGGCCAAGCGACTGTGCGGCGCATTGGATAAGAAGGGGGTGCAGTGAGCTAGATGCCAGCGCATGCACTGGCGAGATGGACGCCGAGGTCTGAAGAAAACGACACTGACGGCGAAACAGCCACACTGAACTTCTGAATTTTCTAAACTTGCACAGCAACAGTGCATGCCAGGTGTTCGACGGATTGATTTTGGCATGTGCAAAATTTTCCTTGAGCTTATCTTTGGTGGGATGGCCTCTCAGTGCACCTGGGGGCTGCCTGATTTTTGGTAGAATTTTTGGAGAAGGAAAAATATGAATTTCATCAAAAATGATGAATCTGGTCCAAAATTGCAGTGGACAAAATTTGAAATATTTGAACTGAGGCCAAGTGGATCTTGATGGATCTAGGTTGAGGTCACTAAGGACTAGTCAGAGGAGTTGGTTTGGGATCAAAACTCAAAATAAATTTGGTACTTCCTTTGCAAATCACCTAGGCCCATAAATAATGGCAGAAATAGTTTTTGAGGCAAAATAAATTGAATAAAAACCAAATATGGCTTGAGACTTGCTGGAGATGGGAGTCCTGTCTTGATCCAAGGCAGGGAGGGGTTTTGGAAGGCTATGTCCAAAAGTGACATGGCAAAAGAGGAAATTTTGAATGGGGAAAAGAATAAACCCATAACTCCTAGGGTTTCTTTTTAATAGAAGGGATTTCAAAAATGAATTTGAGTAGAGGCAAGACAAAAATGAAAAGCTCTCAAGGCCAAAAATCAAGGTTGAGAAGAGTACAAAAAAATTTGTCATAAAAGTTTTTGAGGGGGAGAGGGTTTAAGAAAAATATTAAATAGCTTCCTCCAAATCAAATAAAGATTTTGATAAAAACCAAATCAAAATTTTTGGAGTGTCACAACACCTACCCCCTTAAGAAAAATCTCGTCCCCGAGATTTCAGCTGATCCTCAAATAGGTGTGGGTATTCTGCCCGGAGAGAGTCCTCTCTTTCCCATGTCGCTTCATCCTCGGTGTGATTTCTCCACTGAACCTTGAAGAACTTAATTGCTTTCTGACGGGTCCTCCTTTCAGACTCCTCTAATATCTTTATTGGACGCTCCCTGTAGGTGAGGTCTGGTTGCACATCAATGTTCTCATCTGACACCTGCTTCTTTGGGTTGCTTACACATTTCCTCAACTGTGAGACGTGGAACATGTCGTGGACGTCTGACAGTTCCTTGGGTAGGTCTAGCTGGTAGGCTACGGTGCCTCTACGTGCAACCACACAGAAGGGTCCAATTAATCTTGGTGCTAGCTTTCCTTTAACCTTGAACCGTTGCAGGCCCCTCATAGGGGATACTCGTAGGTACACATATTCACCGGGTTCAAAGCTGACTTCACGGTGCTTCTGATCGTAATAGCTCTTTTGTCGACTTTGCGCTGTCTTGAGTCAGTCCCTGATGAGTCTAACTTTCTCTTCAGCTTCCTTGAGCATGTCTGGGCCGAAGATACGGCTGTCTCCTGTCTCTGACCAATTTAGTGGGGTACGACACCTCCGTCCATATAGGGCTTCAAAAGGTGCCATTTGTAGGCTAGATTGGTAACTGTTGTTGTATGCGAACTCGGCATATGGCAGGCTTTCTTCCCAACTGGTTCCATAGGTGAGGACACATGCTCTTAGCATGTCCTCTAGAATTTGGTTCACGCGTTCAGTTTGTCCATCAGTCTGGGGGTGGTAGGCTGTACTGAATGCTAGCTGAGTTCCCAAAGCCTGTTGTAAATGATCCTGGAATTTTGAGATGAACTAAGTGCCTCTGTCGGATATTATAGTCTTTGGAACTCCATGCAGACAAACTATACGGGAGAGATAAATCTTAGCAAGTTTCTGAGTGGTGTGGGTTGTCTTCACTGGAATGAAATGTGCCACCTTGGTTAATCTATCGGTGATGACCCATATGGCATCATTTCCGCATTGTGACCGAGGTAGTCCGACAATGAAATCCATCCCTATTTCGTCCCATTTCCACTTAGGTATCCTGTTTGGTTGCAGTAGTCCGGCTGGTTTTTGGTGCTTGGCTTTTATGCGTTGACAAGAATCGCAACATGCAATGAAGGTGGCTATATCCCTCTTCATACCGTGCCACCAAAATCTTTCCTGAATGTCCTTATACATTTTGGTTCCTCCAGGGTGGATCGAATATGGAGAGGTGTGGGCTTTGGTCAGGATTTGCTGTTTGAGGCCCTCTATATTCGGCACGCAAAGTCTGTCTCCGTACCATAATATTTCCTCATTGTCTATGACGAATTCTGAGGCCTTGCCCATACTCACTTTTCTTTTTATGCCTTCGATGCTGGGGTGTCCATGTTGAGCTTTCTTAACCTGCTCCACAAGGGTGGGTTGTACTTCCAAATTTGACACAGTGCCTTCCGTGACCATCATCAAGTTGAGTTTGGAGAACTCCTGTTGAAATTCAGGTCTCAAGCCTTGCAGACTGTTGTCGTTCGAGGTGGCGTTTCGACTAAGAGCATCTGCCACTACGTTTGCTTTTCTTGGGTGGTAGTGGATGCCAACATCATAGTCTTTCACTAATTCCAACCAGCGCCGTTGCCGCAAATTGAGCTCTAGCTGTGTGAAAATATATTTGAGACTTTTGTGGTCCGTATATATTTCACAACGATTCCCAAGCAAAAAGTGTCTCCACTCTTTGAGTGCATGAATGACTGCTGCCAATTCTAAGTCATGAGTGGGATAATTTTCTTCATGCTTTCGAAGTTGCCTTGAAGCGTATGCGACAATCTTGCCTTCTTGCATCAGCACACATCCGAGGCCTTTCCGGGATGCGTCACAATACACTTCAAAACTTTTGTGTATGTCTGGTATAACTAACACTGGTGTGGTTGTTAATTTCTTCTTGAGTTCTTGGAAACTCTTCTCGCATGCTTCGGTCCATATAAACTTTTTATCCTTCTTGAGCAACTGGGTCATTGGTTTTGCTATGATGGAGAATCCTTCAATAAATCTTCGGTAATATCCTGCCATTCCCAAGAAACTTCGTACATCCGTTACGTTGGCTGGTGGTTTCCAGCCAAGTACGGCCTTGACCTTTTCCGGGTCTACGGCAACACCTTCTTGGGTCAGCATGTGGCCTACAAAACCATCCTGTCTTAACCAAAATTCACATTTGCTGAATTTGGCGTATAATGGGTGTTTCCTTAACTCTCCTAGTACAATCCTGAGATGTTCTACATGCTCTCCTGGTGTCTTAGAGTATACCAGAATATCGTCAATGAACACCACAACAAATTTGTCCATAAATTTCATAAACACTTTGTTCATGAGGTGGACAAAATATGCAGGGGCGTTTGTTAGTCCAAACGGCATTACTGTAAACTCATACAGTCCGTATCTGGAGGTGAATGTTGTCTTAGGGATATCTTTTGTCCGGACTTTTAATTGATGATATCCTGACCTTAAATCAATCTTTGAGTAAACTTTGGCTTGTGCGAGCTGGTCAAATAAATCATTTATCCGTGGCATCGGATATTTATTTTTGATGGTGACCATATTGAGTGCTCAATAGTCTATGCATAATCTCAGTGTCCCATCCTTTTTCTTGGCAAATAATACTGGCGAACCCCAAGGTGAGGAGCTGGCCCGTATAAATCCTTTGTCCAGCAATTCTTTTATTTGTTTCTTTAATTCTACTAACTCGGGGGGTGCCATCCTATAGGGTTTCTTGTAGATGGGGGTGGTTCCAGGTGCTAGTTCAATGCTGAATTCTATTTTCCTGTCTGGTGGTGTGCCTGGTAGTTCTTCAGGAAAAACGTCAGGGAACTCACATACCACTGGAACTTTGCTTAACTCTGAGGTGTCCACTTTGTTCAATCTTGGTTGTCGTGATCCTGGTCTTTCTTGGGCTGCGACTTTTATTGTCTTCCCGTGATGATGAGTGAGGATTATAGTCCGGTTGAAGTAATCGATAAATCCCTTGTTGGTGGTTAACCAATCCATTCCTAGGATAACATCCAGTCCTTTATTTTCCAATATGATGAGGTTTGCTTGAAATTTTAGTCCTCTGAGCTCAATAACCACACCTTGACAGTAACTCTGAGTGACTTGCTTATTCCCAGGGGACTTGATGATCATGGATTTTTCCAAAGGGAGTATCAAAAAATCATGTTGCAAAGCAAAACTCTTCGAAATGAACGAGTAAGAAGCTCCAGAATCAAACAAAACCATGGCAGGTATTGTGTTGACAGGGAATGTACCGAGTACGATATCCGGGGCATTTTGTGCTTCCTCCTTGGTCACATGGTTCAGGTGACCCTTCTTGTGATCATTGTTGGGGTTGAAGTTGTTACACTTGGGTGCTGAATTGTTCCCATTGTTGTTCGGTTTTGGGGCCGAGTTTCTTGGCTTTGGACACTGTTTCGCATAGTGCCCTTTCTCTCCACAAGCATAGCAAGTGACGCCTGGGTGATTCGAAAAATCCTTGTCCTTGCGTGAAAATTTTTGATTGGCTGCGGAACATTGGTGGTGGGTCGGTTTGCTCCAATCTTCTGAGGGTCAGTCTTGTGCCGGCTGTTGCGAGCATGTGTGACCTAGTCCCTTTTCCACTTGTGAAATTCCTCCAAGCTGTGGCGTTCATTTTCAAATGTAATGGCCTTGTCCACAAGCGTTTTGAAGTCTGGAAAGGTGTGTACGACCAGCTGGCATTTAAGTGCTGGTGCCAGACCATCCAGAAACTTCTCCATCTTTTTGTCCTCCGTCATACGTTCTTCGTTGGCATAACGAGATAATAGGGTAAACTGACTATTGTAGTCAGTCACTGTCATGCTTCTCTGCTTGAGGTCGTCAAATTCCCTTTTCTTGATTTTCATAATGCTCCTGGGAATGTGCGCCCCATGAAATCCTTCTTTAAAATCTTCCCATGTGATAATGTTTTCATCGGGGTGCATGTGCAGGAAATTCTCCCACCATGACGCGGCTGCTCCCGTGAGATAGTGAGGTGCATAAAGTACCTTCTCACGGTCTGAGCACTGTGCAATAATCAGCTTCCTCTCAATGTCTCGAAGCCAATCATCGGCCTCAAGAGGTTTATCAGTATGAGAGAACGTTGGGGGACGCGTCTTCTGCAATTCAGACAATTTAGAGTGCTGCTGATAAGGCTCACGATGATTCCCCATATTGATAACATGGTTCATCATTTCCTGGTGCTGCTGCTGGCTTTGCTCATAAAGTCGGCATACTTGAGTAAATGTTGTCTCACTGCCTTGCTGACTTGACTGTCCCTGTGTGAAGTTGTTGCTAGTCTGGGTACCATAATTTTCTTCCGGCGGGTTTGGCATGGAATGCGTCCAGGGACGAGGCATTTTTCACTCTAGGGTAATTTTGCAAACTCATGAGAAAATTGAGTCATAAAATAAATAATTTTTTTGTAAAAGCGGAAATTTCAAGAACTTCAACATTTTTCAAGAAAACACTTAATCGCGCGTGGAGAAGGACCGCTCAGTACATATCTTACATGCAAGCCATAATTATACAATACATCACTCAGGATGTGCGTACACATTCCTGACATGTTATTTAGGCTAGTGCACTTCTCCGAGATCCTACATGATGCGCAAAGAAGCTACTACTCACCAAACCTATGTACATATAAACATATCATACAAGCTGGCACATCACACTGCTGCTAGGTGTGCTCAGTCGGAGATGGTGAAGACCTCCTTTGACCTGCCGAGGGTAAGACCTAGTGGTGCTGGAGACTCAACCTCTTCCTCAATGATAGGCTCCAGGCGCGAAGTACTGGGTTGTGGAGCTAGTGCGGGTGTGGCAGGTGGTGCTGCTCTGACGGGAGTAGGAGCAATGACTTGGTCAAACTCGTCAGTGGTAGGCAGGCGATGAGCGGTGGCTAAGATGGCCGGTGTATATGATCCTGAGGACGAGACGAACGTTAGTGGTGGTGCCATGTGGAGGAGCTCCCTCCTGTTGGCGGAGCAGCCATGGATGGAATCCATGCGAGCAGCTACGAGGTCGTCCACGAGGTTGTCGAAAGCTGCCTCTAGTGCCTTGAGGTACTCAACAAGCATCTCAATAGCCTCATCTCTTTCTCCCCTGGTGCAAGCGAATGCATAGTGGCAAGTGTATGGCACATGGCATGGGAGGTAGCGGTAGCGATGAGTCTTCATTGAAAGAAGAACATCCCGGAGACGAGCTATTGCCTCGCGGGCAGCCATCTGCATGGCATGCCTCTCCATAAGCATGGCCCTCCCGATGAACCGGAAGCGGCGGAACTTGGCGCGTCCTCCCTTGAACTGAACTGCGGCCTGGTACATGGGCAAACTGTCACCGAGCTTGTGCCGGTAGAGTGTGAACTCCGGACGGACTAATGGCCCGATCGCGATCTTGGTGATGGAGATGAGGAGTTTGACAAACCCCTAAGGAACACTAGCGAACACCTGTGACTCACAAACGTTGCCCGCCATCTACAAAAGTAGACAAAATCCCGAATAGTCAAATCATAAATTTATGATGACCAACAGAAAATTGCTACTATATGCAGAATAATAAAATAAGCTAATAACCGATTAGCGATCGCACCTAGTGGCTTCCTACAGTCAGCCTGGCTCTGATACCAAGTTTGTCACGATCGCCTTTCCAATAAAACATTTATTGAAAACCCGACCTTTGTATTAACCAGTACAGAAGAATTCTTCTTACTGGCAGACAAAACCTTGATACAGAAATCCAGTAGTACTAATATTATACATGGTTGAGCTGAGGATGCTCAACAAATTATTACAAGCACGCCTATATTATACATAGAGGCGGATATGACACAAGGGTATGGTGGCATAACTACTGACTCGTAATAGAGGTGGTGGTGGATATGTCACAGTGAGGTGGGTGACACGACTCTGAAATCTTACAGCTCATCAAGCGTCGGAGTGAGGCTTGATGATTTTTATTTGGGTGGCGGAAGCGTGTATAATACAATTGAACAACTCCAGGGTCGCACGTGACTGACTGGGACTCCTCTAGGCGTCGGACTCGCTATCGAACTCTTCATCCATAAGATCGCCTTCATCAACATCTGGCCAAATCAACAAGCCATGTGAGTACTTTGAATGTACTCGCAAGACAGTTCGGACATAAGATATAATAAATGTAAACATGATGCACATGAGCAGGTTAGTATGGTCAATCAAATAATAGATTTGCACTGCACGATAAATAAGAGGAAATTAGGCGGTAGTCCTCCCGAAATCCCAATAAAATAACTGAAGACCGATCAGGTGTCTAAAGCGACGCCTCGAAAGGTGAAAACAAATTTAACATGCCGCAGTCGGGCGTCGAGGCGACACCACATAAAGGGCTTATATTGAAAAGTAAATAACAGGACGTGCCACAGTCGGGCATCTAAGCAACACCTCGGAAAGGGCTTATAATGAAAATAACTAACAATGATGCCACAGTCGGACGTCAGAGCGACATCACCTAAAGGGCTTATATCAAAAGTAAATAACAATAATGCCACAGTCGGACGTCTGCGCGACGTCACATAAAGGGCTTATAATTTGTCATTCGAATTTAAGTAGCTCATAAATTCAAATCATCACAAGGAAATATTCAGCATATGATAATAAACTGGTTAGTCCATTCACATGAATAACCTTCAACCAAGTTTACCACTCTCGGTTTTATGTTTATACTCCGAAGACTATTACCAGGATTGACACTGAGATTTAACACTGAGACTGATAATGAGATGATGTCCAAGTCCTTGATATGGATATGGATACTCGAATGGTTTTGACTCTACAAAGTTTGTACTTTTAACCACAGCCAACGGATTTCGGTAGTCACAAGGACTAGTTCCGTTTATGGTGTTTTAGAAGAAACACGTCTATGCAGTACACACCCATTCCACCTTTCGTTGCCAGGAATCACCCTCGGCAACGTTCAAGAAAAACCTTAAGACGGGGAGGCTACAACCTCGAATAGCATGGGATCAAATTTATACCGGAAACACCCATGCCCCTTGACCGGATGACTGGCTTTAATCCAGGGCCATGGAACCCTCATCGCGGTCCCTCTATTTGGTGTGTACCAGGAAAGAGGTTTGCAACTTACTAAACCGCACTCTTTGCAGAAAACATGTGGCAGCATGAAGGGAAAATGAACGGGGTCGAGACTTGACCCACGTTAAAACTGGAGTTCACGGTTGACACAAAACTGGCATGCTCCAACAATACCAGTCTGCAAACCATCATGTCACCACATGATCATGTTAACTTATCATCATAAGAACACATCAACTTCGAAGCTCATCGGTAGCTTGCCTTGCATGCACATAACATTCACAAAATGCTTATATAACATGCCATGAGAAAACTACTCGAGCAAACATGCATAACACTCATCATATCAAAGGTTCAAAGATGCTTGCCTGGATCGGAGAAGTCGGAGCCTAACTCGGCGAAGTACGCGTCTCCTTTACTCCTCCCGGTATCTACATATTAAAGAAAAACCGGATACTACATAAATACCGTGCGTGCACAAAAAGTATCCCAAATACTTTTCAAATAAATATGACAAAAAACTAGACAGAAAAATAAAGATGACAGTAAAGGTTTCAAGTTAAAATCATCTTTTGTTTAAAAGTTATAAGATTTTTAGTCCAGGGACCTTTCTGTAACGAAACAGAAAGTTTTCAGGGTTTATTTTATAAAAACAAGAAACGTTTCAGTTAAGAACACGCTAGCCCAGAGGGGAAGGCGTATTTTGCCCAAAAGCGTTTTCCAGAAAATGTTTCGAAAAAGAGAAAAAGCTGACGGGGAGGTCCCACCCGTCGGGTTTGAAAATTGAAACAGAGTGCTGGCGCCCGAGGGCCGCGGTGGTCGCCGGCGGCGATCCATGGCGAGGCAGGGGGGTCGGGGGTTACCAACGTGTTCACCTTGCCCTTCTGCACCTGTGGGTGGTGGAGTTGGGCGTTGGCGAGCACCACGTCGACGACGACCTCAACTCCGGCGGACGGTGGTTCGGGCGTTGGTGGATCTCGCCGGGGAGAGCTGCAAAGGTCGAATTGATGCTCGGGTTAGGGTACTGGGTGCACTAGAGGTTTTCTGATGCGGTTTGGGAGGTGGGGGTGGCCTCACCTGAGTGGTTCGAGCTGGAGCCCGAGGCGGATCGGGGCGGCCGGAGACGGAGAAGAAGACCCCCTCGAGGTCCTCCTAGTGGCTTGGCGGGGCTCTGGTGAGGTGGAGTTGTGGCGATGGGTCGAGAACGAGCTCGGGGGTCCCATTTATAGCCGATCCGAGGCGGTGGCCGTGAATGGGATAACGCCGGCGATGGTTACGGCGAGGCAGAGGTTGGTCAGGTGGTTTAGGTAGCTAGACATCACCACGATGATCCATTGGTTCCATTTAGGCACTAACCTTGGTTGGATTTGGCCTGCTCCGCGGTTTCGACAGAACAGCGCCTCGCGGGCCCGGCGGCGGCAGAGAGCACGCCCTGTGCTTGCCAGGCCACGGCGACGGTGCCGCAGTCGCCCACAGAGGAGGAGGTGGACACGCGGAGGGCTCTGGTGGCTGCGGCGGTGCCGGACAACGCCGAAAGGCAGGGCCGGCCTCTGTTGGCCGCCACGGGTGGCTCTTCCACCGCAGAAGGCGCCGGAGCTGGCGAGCCACGTCGCCACCGACGTCCGCACCCGGCCAAGCGAGTGTGCGGCGCACTGGATAAGAAGGGGGTGCAGTGATCTAGATGCCAGCGCATGCACTGGCGAGATGGACACCGAGGTCTAAAGAAAATGGCACTGACGGCGAAACAGCCACACTGAACTTCTGAATTTTCTGAACTTGCACAGCAACAGTGCATGCCAGGTGTTCGACAGATTAATTTTGGCATGTGCAAAATTTTCCTTGAGCTTATCTTTGGTGGGATGGCCTCTCAGTGCACCTGGGGGCTGCCTGATTTTTGGTAGAATTTTTGGAGAAGGAAAAATATGAATTTCATCAAAAATGATGAATCTGGTCCAAAATTGCAGTGGACAAAATTTGAAATATTTGAACTAAGGCCAAGTGGATCTTGATGGATCTAGGTTGAGGGCACTAAGGACTAGTAAGAGGAGTTGGTTTGGGATCAAAACTCAAAAGAAATTTGGTACTTCCTTTGAAAATCACCTAGGCCCATAAATAATGGCAAAAATAGTTTTTGAGGCAAAATAAATTGAATAAAAACCAAATATGGCTTGAGACTTGCTGGAGATGGGAGTCCTGTCTTGATCCAAGGCAGGGAGGGGTTTTGGAAGGCTATGTCAAAAAGTGACATGGCAAAAGAGGAAATTTTGAATGGGGAAAAGAATAAACCCATAACTCCTAGGGTTTCTTTTTAATAGAAGGGATTTCAAAAATGAATTTGAGTAGAGGCAAGACAAAAATGAAAAGCTCTCAAGGCCAAAAATCAAGGTTGAGAAGAGTACAAAAAAATTTGTCATAAAAGTTTTTGAGGGGGAGAGGGTTTACGAAAAATATTAAATAGCTTCCTCCAAATCAAATAGAGATTTTGATAAAAACCAAATCAAAATTTTTGGAGTGTCACACTTCAGGCCAGAATTTTCTTGGAGTCTTGTATTCATCAAGCATCGTCCGGGCCATCTCAATAAGTGTTCTGTTCTTGCGTTCCACAACGTCATTATGCTGCGGCGTGTATGGAGCTGAGAATTCATGTGTGATGCACAAAGTATCAAGATACGTATCTAGGCCAGTGTTCTTGAATTCAGTGCCATTGTCACTTATGATGTGCTTTATCTTGACGCCATAGTTGTTCATGGCTCGATTGGTGAAGCGTCTGAAGACATCCTGCACTTCAGTCTTGTAGAGGATTATATGCACCCAAGTATATCTTGAATAATCATCAACAATGACAAAGCCATAGAGACAAGCAGTAGTAGTAAGAGTTGAGTAATGAGTGGGACCGAAAAGGTCCATGTGGAGCAGTTCAAAGGGTTGAGTCGTTGTCATGATTGTCTTTGAGGGATGCTTGGCCCTCGTCATCTTTCCTGCTTCACAGGCACCGCATAAGTGATCCTTCTTGAACTTGACGCCCTCGATGCCTATGACATGCTTCTTTCTTGCAAGAGTGTGCAAGTTCCTCATGCCAGCATGCCCTAGCCTCTGATGCCAGAGACAGCATTCTGAAGCTTTTGATAGAAGACATACGACAAGTTGTGGTCCTGCTGAGAAATCTACCATGTACAAATCATCATTCCGATACCCTTCAAAAACTAGAGACTTGTTAGATTCCATTAGAACAAGGCAACAATATTTTCCAAACATCACAATCATGTTTAATTCGCAAAGCATTGAGACAGACATTAAGTTGAAACCAAGGGATTCAACAAGCATGACTTTATCCATGTGTTGATCCCTTGAGATTGCAACTCTACCTAGACCCAATACCTTGCTTTACCAGTGTCAGCAAATGTGATGTGACTTTTGTCAGATGGACGTAAGGTTGAGTCCATAAGAAGACTTCGCTTGCCAGTCATGTGATTAGTACACCCACTATCAATAATCCATTCTGAAGCAGCTGGTGTCATACCCTACAGTGCAGTTAGGGGGATAGGCTTCACGAAGAGAATTGTGAAGCATAAAAATTTGACGAGCAAGTGGATTATGAAAGCTTAGATCAAGGTTAGGACTGATAGGGCAAGTAGCAAGCGACTCAGGAACAAAATACATAATAAGACCATTTGGGCATTTAATCTTGCGCCCTACAAGATGTTTAAGGTCCCTATCAATAGCTTCAGACGATTTTGGTTTTCGGCTGGAGACCTTTCCCTGCAAAAAGAGAGTTAAGCTTTCTTAGCCACCCACATCTTCAAGGGTGGCTTCGAAGCAATGAGTCTAAGTGCAGCATCTGAGAACTTTGGCTTTGGAGCCCTAGCAAAAAGTCTTGCAGGTGGACAAATAGTACACATAAGAATAAGCAGAGTAGTTCTTGGTCTTATGAACATGGCCGTTTGATGAAACGCACTCATATTCATAGGCCTGAGTATGGCTTCCCTGCAAAACATTTGCATTAGTGCGACTCAGGTGAGTCCTTTGTCTGTATGAAGCTTTTGGACCATATGAAGCCTGTGGTCTGGGGTTTGTCTTCTTCACTTGTGGTGTCATGATGACATTCATAGGAAGATTCTCCAGCAACCTTTTCGGCACCCAGACTTTCTTCACAGGTGGCCCATTCCTGCAGTTAGTACCAATATACCTGGCAAACACTTCACCATTCTGATTCTTAAACAGTTTATAGTTTGCATCAAAGGATTCATCAATAACAATGGGATTAGCACAAGTGAAGCCAGATAGGGTGGATGGATCCGCTGAAGGTTCCTTTGCAGCAACCCATGTGGTTTTGGGGTACTGCTCAGGTTTCCAGTAAGAGCCATCAACATTCATTTTCCTTTTGAACCCAACACCCTCTTTCCTAGGGTTTCGGTTCAGGATCTGCCTTTTGAGGACATCACATAGTGTCTGATGCCCTTTGAGACTTTTGAACATCCCTGTTTCAAGCAATGTCTTCAACCTAGCATTCTCATCAGCAATAGCAGTGGCATCCTCAGCAGAGGGGTTAGTTACCACATCAGCAGTTAAAGATATTGCAACAGTAGTAGCAGTAGAACATTCAGCAACAGAAGTAGCGTTATCACGCTCAATGCATTTAAGACATGGTGGTTCAAATCCTTCCTGAGCAGAACTGATCTGTTTGGCGCGAAGTGACTCGTTTTCCTTTTGAAGATCTTCATGAGCCACTCTCAATTTCTCAAGATCTTGCTTCCTTTGAAGATAATCATAGGAAAGCTTTTCATGATTTGTTGAGAGTGTTTCATGACGACTTTCAAGTTCCTCATACTTAATATGAAGATTTTTTATGTCTTCAATTAAGGAATGAGATCGAGTCATTTCAGCGTCTAACAGGCAATCGCTTTTGTCTAATAGTTTTTGAATATGTTCCATAGCTTTCTATTGTTCAGTTGTAATTTTAGCAAGTGTTTTGTAGCTGGGTTTGGAATCACAATCAGAGTCATCTTCACTTGATGTTTGATAGTGAGTGGCGCGTGAGTTTACCTTGGCACTGCGTGCCATGAAGCAGTAGGTGGGAGTGGAGTTGTCCTTGTCATTAGCATCGGCGTTGGTGATGGAGTCATTGTCTTCAGTGTTGAAGATGGACTTGGCAACGTAGGCTGTAGCCAGACTTGCAACGCCAGAATCGGACTCCTCCTCAGACTCCACCTCTGCCTCCTTAGAAGCAGACTCCTCCTCTGAATCCATTTCCTTGCCGACAAACGCGCGGGCCTTGCCAGATGAGCTCTTCTTGTGTGATGAAGACTTTGAGGAAGACTTGGAAGAAGACTTTGAGTATTTCTTCTTCTTCTTGTCGTCAGAATCATACTCCTTGCTCTTCTTCTTGTTGTTGTTCTCATTGTCCCACTGCGGACACTTAGAGATGTAGTGACCAGGTTTCTTGCACTTGTGGCATGTTCTCTTCTTGTAGTCATGAGCAGAAGCTTCATCATTTCTTGAGCTGGATTGTGAAGACTTTCTGAAGTCTTTCTTCTTGGTGAATCTCTAGAACTTCTTCACAAGCATAGCAAGCTCCCTTCCAATGTCTTCAGGATCATCAGAACTGCAGTCAGATTCTTCATCAGATGAGGAAACAACTTTTGCCTTCAAGGCGTGAGTTCGCCCATAGTTAGGACCGTAGATGTCTCTTTTCTCAGAAAGCTGAAACTCATGTGTGTTGAGCCTTTCAAGTATGTCAGACGGATCGAGTGTCTTGAAGTCAGGACATTTTTGAATCATCAGGGCTAGGGTGTCAAACGAGGTGTCAAGTGATCTCAGGAGTGTCTTGATGATTTCATGCTTGGTGATCTCAGTAGCACCGAGAGCTCGAAGCTCATTTGTGATGTCAGTGAGGCGGTCAAACATGAGCTGGACATTCTCATTGTCGTTTCTCTTGAAGCGGTTGAAGAGGTTGCGAAGGACACTGATTCTTTGATCTCTCTAGGTTGAGACGCCTTCGTTGACCTTGGAGAGCCAGTCCCAGACTTGCTTGGATGTTTCCAAAGCACTCACATGGCCATACTGTCCTTTGTTCAGATGACCACAGATGATGTTCTTGGCAGTGGAGTCCAGTTGAACGAACTTCTTGACATCAGCAGCGGTGACACCTTCACCAACCTTGGGAACGCCATTCTTGACGACATACCATAGGTCGACATCAATGGCTTCAAGATGCATGCGCATCTTATTCTTCCAGTAGGGATATTTAGTTCCATCAAAGACTGGGCATGCAACAGAGACTTTGATTATCCATGCAGTCGACATAGCTAAAACTCCAGGTGGTTAAACCGAATCACACAGAACAAGGGAGTACCTTGCTCTGATACCAATTGAAAGTGCTAGTGATCGACTAGAGGGGGGTGAATAGGCGATTTTTATGAAAGTCTTAAAAACATGGAAGTTTCAAAGACAAACGATAGAAATAAACCTATTACCATGCAGCGGAAGGTAGACTACACTAAGCAAGCCATAGTCAAGTATTCAATGAAGTGAAAGCACAATGACTAATAGCAGCTAGGCAGTATAGATCAGGTAGGAAGATAGTGTGAAGCCAATCAGAACAATCAGTTACTCAGTGAAGACAAAAGATAATGCAATCATACAATGACTTCACCAGGGCCAACAGTAGGTAAAGGAATTGGAAGGACGAAACCAGTGACTCGTTGAAGACAATGATTTGTTGGACTAGTTCCAGTTGCTGTGACAAGTGTACGTCTGGTTAGGGAGGCTGAGATTCAACTCAGAAGACCGTGTCTTCACCTTATTCCCCTTGAGCAAAGGACACCTAGTCCTCGCCGAATCACTTTGGTAAGTCTTCAAGGTAGACTCACAAACCTTCACAGACTTTGTTCACCGGCGATCCACAATGACTCTTGGATGCTCAGAACGCGACGCCTAACCGGCTGGAGGATTCACGGTCCTCAGGTGTAACAAGTCTTCAGATCACACAAACAGGAAGACTTCAGTGATGCCTAACACTCTTTGGCTCTAGGTGGTTAGGGCTTTATCCTCGCAAGGAATTCTCTCTCAAAGGCTTCGAGGTGGGTTGCTCTCAAACGACAAAAGCCGTACACTAACTCTGAGCAGCCAACCGTTTATGGTTGTAGGGGGTGGGCTATTTATAGCCACTAGGCAACCCGACCTGATTTGTCCGAAATGACCCCGTGTCACTAAGGAACTGACACGTGTTCCAACGATCAGATTTCAAACACACACGACAACTTTACTTGGGCTACAAGCAAAGCTGACTCATCCAGCTTTGGATAAGATTTGCTCACATTGTCTTCGCTCGAAGACATAGGATTTTGGTTGAGCATCACTTCGGTCACTCTGACTTTGTTCACTTGGACCCCACTTAACAGTACGGTGGTTCCTATGACTCAACAAAGAAGAAAAGGAGACAATGAAACAACTAAGTCTTCGTGTCCCATAGTCTTCACGCAATGTCTTCTCTTGTCATAGTCTTCAATGTGAATATCTTCACATACCACCATTGTCTTCAATGTCTTCATACATTTTTAGGGGTCATCTCCGGTAGATAAACCGAATCAATGAGGGACTACTACCTGTGTTATCCTGCAATTCTCACAAACACATTAGTCCCTCAACCAAGTGTGTCATCAATACTCCAAAACCAACTAGGGGTGGCACTAGATGCACTTACAATCTCCCCCTTTTTGGTGATTGATGACAAACTGGTTGAAGTTTTCAACGGGGATAAAAGTATGTGAAATGTAAAGGATTTAGGTATTGTCTTCATAAGTGGCAAAGGCTCCCCCTGAAGATGTGCATATAGGTAATTTGCTTTTGGAATGCAAATGCACATGGCAGGTTGTACTTGTGGAGATCCTCTTCAACTTATGACGACAATTCGTCATGCATGAAAAATATGTGAAGATAATGACATGCATAATGAAAAATGGACGTCTACAGAATGACCTTAGTGCGGAAGTTATCATCGCACATGCGGAATTTATCATTGCATCACAGAATAGCAAGTAAGTAGCAGACGACCATCGAGTTTAAGTGTTACAACTCAAAGAACCAAATGTATCAAAAAGCGAGAGTTGTAAACACTAGGAAAAATATAAAACCACCGCCCATATGGACCCGCTTGAAGACTATCAAACTCATATGCTTCTCCCCATTTTGTCAGTCAGGACCAAAAAGGTTTGAAGACATAGAGCACCTACTCGTTCCCATAAGGAGTTGGTGAAGCAGCAGGGTCGTCGGTGTTGGTTGGCGGTGCAGACGAACTTGGTGCAGTGTTGATTCGCGCTGAAGGTGGTGAAGTAGCATCGTCTTCATCATCGATGACACATGCATTCACTGTTGCAGCAGAGGAGGAGAACTCAGAGTCTTCAAGAGACGGAGTACGTCGTAGCACAGTCCTTCTCGGAGGTGTTGAGTCAAACTTGAAGCGTTTAGAGAAGCCATCATCTTGAAGATCATCCTCAGAACACATAACTGTCAGCCCTTTCCATGTACGCTGACAAGTTTCATGGGCGACAAAGGCATTATTGGTGGCAAGGTTGTGAATCCTGTTTACGTCCACCAAGAGGCTTTGCATTTGGCGCTTCAGCCAGTCATGATGCTTATCCTGCTTCTGATGAAGGGCAACCAGAAGCTCTCGGTCATTGAGAACACGAGATCGTTTCTTAGGCCATTGTGCAATGGTGCTTTCAGTGGCTTCAGTGTCGGCACGATGAGGTGCACGGGTTGAGCATCACTTCAGTCACTCTGACTTTGTTCACTTGTACCCCACTTAACAGTATGGTGGTTCCTATGACTCAATAAAGAAGAAAGGGAGACAACGAAACAACTAAGTCTTCGCGTCCATAGTCTTCACGCAATGTCTTCTCTTGTCATAGTCTTCAATGTGAATATCTTCACATACCACCATTGTCTTCAGTGTCTTCATACATTTTTAGGGGTCATCTACGATAGATAAGCCGAATCAATGAGGGACTACTACCTGTGTTATCCTGCAATTCTCACAAACACATTAGTCCCTCAACCAGGTTTGTCATCAATACTCCAAAACCAACTAGGGGTGGCACTAGATGCACTTACACCCCTGACTGCTGGGACCCACCAGCTACATCTTCGCAGGCAAGGAAGTTCCTGACAGTCGGGACCCACCTGGTCGAAGCGTACGTAGCGTTGTCATTCTGGTCGCAAACGTGTATGTACATACTGGCCGATGTAGAGGCGCGCACGTGTCGTACTAGAGGCGCGCACATAGCATGTACACGTACGTACAGAAGCCAGGGTGCAAGAAAGAAAATACGGCCATGTATGTGTACATACGGGCAGGGTCTCGAACGCCTACTCGCGCATACATACGGCAAGGGCTCGTGTACATGGCTGGGTCGGAACGGAGAAACAGTGTCGTCGTCGTGTTCATGGGTCAGAACGGAATGCTTGGTCGTGTTCATCGGGAGGGCTTGGATGGAAGAGGCGATGGAAACGAGGCCTGGCATACCGCACAACAGAGGAAACGGACCTCCTACGGTCGAAACGGGGGTCCTGTTGATCGGGAGGGGTGTGGCGTTCCGCAAAACGGAGGAAACGGACCTCCTACGGTCGAAATGGGGGTCCTGTTGATCGGGAGGGGTGTGGCATACCGCAAAACGGAGGAAACGGACTTGTGTTGAAGCGCTACGGTCAAAACGAGGGTCCTGTTGATCAGGAGGGGTGTGGCGTACCGCAAAACGGAGGAAACAGACTTGTGTTGGAGCGCTACGGTCGAAACGGGGGTCCTGTTCATCGGGAGGGGTGTGGCATACCGCAAAAAGTGACTCCACGGGATACTGTTCATCTCCACCGTCAACCCCCTCCAGCCTCCACGAGCTATTGTTCATCCACCGTCGACCTCCTCCGGCCTCCACGGGCTCCTGTTCATCCAGCCTCCACCGCGCGCTACTCCACCGGCTACTGTTCAACCACCCCTCCACCATCTACTGTTCATCCAGCCCTCCACACCACGGGGTCCTGTTCAACCACCCCTCCACCGTCTACTGTTCATCCTGCCCTCCACGGGGTGGTCCTGTTCATCCGGCCCTCCACGGGGTCCTGTTCATCCAGCCCTAACCGGCTCGATCGATCGGGGTCCTGTTCGTCCAGAGGCAACACCACGGGGTCCTGTCCATCCACCCCCACCGGGAACTGTTCATCCACCCCCCCGCAACGCTCACTGTTCATCCAGAGGCAGCATCGATCGGCTTCAGTTAGCAGCAGTAGCCAAGGAATCGCTCGATCGGGTTCAGTTAACAGCCATCGATTGATCGCTTGGGTTCAATAACGCGTAGCCTGCAGTGCAATCGCTCGGGTTCGGTTAGAGCCCAACGCCTCGCTCGGGTTCAGTTAGAGCCAACGCCTTGCACACACGCGCGTACGTGTACGAGAGAAACGCGCATCGCTCGGCCCCCGACCTCTCACCGTAACCAGGAACTCCCTGAAATTTTCCTCCCCCTCGCTTCTACCATGGTTTTTTCTGTCATGGACGGCCCAAAGAATGGCATGCAGCTGCGTCTCCGGCCCGCCCAGGACGAAAATCCCATTTTCTGTCATGTTTTTTTGTCATAGAAGTAGGAGCCCACCACATCTATGATGATACCGGGTTTTGTCACAATTATCGTCATAGAAGTGTCATATGTATGACAGAAAAAATTCATTCGGCCCAAAATGTCACGGATGTGTCTTTTTTTTGTAGTGTACCCACATCTTCTCTTCTGATCAGCTACTGCCCTTTTGATTTTCTCTACAATCGGACTCATGACTTTGAACTTTTGAGCCACATCAAACAAATGTAGCAAATTGATAGCATGTCATCTGATCATCTTGTAATCACCTGACTTGGGTAGCAATGTGTGCCTTAGGATCCAGTTGATGGTAGGAAGACCAGACAACAAGAAGTGGATAGATCCAAACTTATGAGTCTCTAAAGCATCATATGGGATCTCTCTGTACATGTGTGCCATAGTGTTGTGGTCTTTCTTCTTCTTGGCATAAACATCCAAGTCATCTTCATGTTCCTCAGGGGCATTGATCAACTGAGCCCATTCTTCAATAGTGGATTGGTACCTAGTACCTTCAGACATCTAAACTATCCTTCCATCTGGATGGAAGTGGGCTGTGGAGTAAAACTGCATGATGAGCTCATCATTCCACTTGGTGAGCTTCTGGGCAAAAAATGTATTTACTCCACAAGCCTTGAAGTTGTCATAGACTCATGGATAGTGATCTTCATTTTCCTTGATGTACTCCTAGTCAACCCATCTCATGTCACACACTATGGGCTTCTTGTCAAGCAGGATAGTCTCATAAAAGTCTTGTTGTTCCTTTGTGTGGAACCTGTAGTCCACAGCAGTTCTCCTTCTGACAGCATATGGATCAGACTGTCTCCACAATCACAGTCCTGAATCTTTCCTGATCTTCATATTTTCTGCAACAGGATGTCCATCATTGTGGTCAGGGATCTTGGGCTTGAGCTTCCTTAGCACTTGGGCTTCATCATCTTCTTCATCAACAGTCTCAGGCACTGGGGCCTTGTTCTTTTCTGCAGATGGAATGTTTCTAGTGCTTCTCCTTGGAGCAAACTTCTGAGCTGGAGCTTTGGGAGGAGACTTAGGCTTTGATGGAGCAGCCCTTGATCTGATTGCATCTCCCATAAGCTTTTGAGCTTTGGGTGCTGCTGCAGCATCCTCTTCTTCTTCATCATCTCTCATCATGGAGGATCTACCAAGTACTCTGGAAGTGGTCTTCTTGACCCTTTCCTTCCTTTTCTTTCCTTCTCCAACTACCTCTTTAGTTGGCTTGGAGTTTTCAGCAGTTGAGGCTCTGGCCTTTAACATGGGAATCCTCTTTGCTGGAGCCTTCTTGTGCATCCCTGGCTTTGTTGTAGTAGCTGAGCCATACTCTTTCTTCAACACCTTTTTCCTTGAAGTGGCTTCATCCTCAATGGCCACATAATCCTCATTTTCAGAATATGAGGTTTTCTTCTTCCTTGTCCTGGTAGCTGCTTTTGGCAAGTTACTAGGTGTGCTCCTGCTGCCCTCATCATAGCTGCTGGAGGGACTAGTGCCCTCACTCAACTTAACCTGCTCTTCAGACTTGTTCTAACTTTCACTTTGATCAGACATCTTCAGGAAAACTATCAGCAGACCATGTGAATAGGTTGTAGATGAGGTAGAGTAGATGACCATCACAAAGTACAGAGGTTTTGCAAAACAATTGAGTCAAAAAGCTTAGTTTTAGTTCTCTACAGAATTGATCTCTGAGCTACCGAAAAGACAAACTTGGTGATACCGAAGCAACACTTGGAACCTATACTAGTGAACTCGGTTCGGCCGAGTCACAGTTCGGTGGCACCAAGATTGCTAGGGTTTCACAAAATCTTGAACTCGGTCACACCGATTTGCATGTCTCAGTTGGACTGAAAAGCGCATGTGCAATGGCCAAGGCCGAATCGGTAGGACCGATTTCTACATTTCGATCGATCCAAGATGAGTTCTGCGGAAAGCTAACCCTAATTTTTTTAATCAATCTAGACCTAAGGAAGTTTTAGCTGGATGGATCAATCTCAATCATGGCAAGAAACATGGCATTGCCCTTGTGCTAGGAGTCGGAGTAAAAAAGACAGCACAAGGGGTCGAACACTTACCCTAGAGCGGCGAGTGTTTGCTACAGCGGCAACGGCAGAGCAGATTGCCGTTGATGTCGGCAGAGACTAGTGGCGGGAGGTCGCTGGCGGCGAGAGGACGGTCCGTAGACCCGAAGAGGCAGAGCAGGTTACGTGTGGGTGGAGGGTTTCGAATTTTTTTCCAAAATTTGACCCGTCAGTATATATAACCTGGCCCTGTCAGTGTGACCTAGTGGAATAACTTGATGGCACCGAGATGCAAAACTGCAGGTAGTTTCTGCAACTCGGTGTGACTGAAAGGTTCTAATCGGTTGCACCGAGATTGAAAACCTAGATCAAGTAAGTGATCTCGGTCGGACCGAAAAGGATGAATCAGTCAGACCGAAAAACACAAAGAGGTTTTGGAAGTTTAAGTCTATGACGAATCGGGGACTCCGGGTGCTCCTCACACAGAGTGGTTTGAATCTGACTTGACCAAACTTCGTGATGTAGCATGAATAGAGTTTGAGACGAGGAAATCATAGATAGCTAGAGGGAGTTCTTAGGCATTCTTGTCCATCCATTTGGCAAAAGAGAAAGAGCCAAACAATCAAAGCAACAAATGGATGTCCTCGAATGAGAGAAATATGCATCCAACATGCTCACACAATAAAATGGCAAATGAAATATGTGACAAAGCATGCACAGATACTCTAGCATCTATCAAGCAATTGGCGATGAGTAGGTCATCTATATATGAGTATATTGACTTAGGAGTCAAATGAGAACATTTGATCATAGGTCATACTCATCGTTTAAGCACAAGTGGGGTTACCACTTTTACATAAAGCATTGTTGTGCTCACAACATTAGAGTTGCTTTAGCTCAATTTTAGAGTAAAGCTCCCCCTAGATGTGATATCCCCCCTAAGTGGGATGAACTAACCTTGGGTTTTGTTGATGATGACTTCATGTAGGTAATGAAGATGAGGATGCTCAATGTTGATGTATATCATTTGGAGCAATCCTTTGGAGTGAGTTGCACTTTCAATACCTACACGGGCTAGTCCCACAAGGAACAAGCAAGGATATCCATAGACATAGAGTGATGTATACACAAGATGATGTCCATGGAAGCATTAGGTTACCTTGTCCCTTGTCTTACCAACAAGAGGGTTTGTGACTCCTTGAACTAGTGCAAGATATAGAAGTTGTTTGCACTTGTTATTGCCAAATGATAAGAGTGATGCATGTTGGCGGAGTCACCCTCAAGAACTCTCTAGTTCTTCTTCTTCGGGATCCACACCATCTTGATGGGAATCCTTGGAGTTGTAGTTGTACTTGATGAGGTAGAACTTGATGTAGTCTTGGGAACCCACTTGACCAAGGCCTTAGGAGGTTCTTCAAATGCATCAATATCCTCTTGAAGCTTGTCCTTGCCTTTTTGCTTGTGGTCTTGAGGTGGAAGATCATCTTGAGCTTGTGTTCCTTAGAAAGAAGTAGGATCATACTTATCTTGTTGAGGAACAAACTTCATCTTGGGGTATTGATCTTCTTCCCACTCAACTCCATTGGCATTGAACTTTCATTCAAAACCAAGTACCAACACCTTGATTCTTCCGGTGTCTCCCTTGCTTGCGTACAATTTCCTCAAATTGCTTACTTCCGGCAAGGTTCTTGTAAACACCTTTCTCTATAATTCCCTTCAATAAGCTATTTTCTTGCTCAAGTGTAACTTGGCTAAGAGAATCATTAGTGGAATCAAGAGAACTACTAGAAGCAACATCATTGGGTTTAGCATGATTATTATTACTACCAGAAGAAGAATCTTTCTTACTCTTGTTGCTAGATTTAACTTGTGGCATGTAAGTAGACAAGAGTAAACGCTTGGCAATGTAAGAAGAACTCTTCTTGTGAAGATCATCATTGATCGCTTTTAAGAACCCATGCTCTTGCTCAAGGTTGAGCTTTTCGAAGCGTAACTTCTCATGAGTCTTTAAAAGCTCTCGATGATTCTCCAAGGTAGTTTCATGAGCTATCTTAAGAGTGTTTAGCTCTTTAGTTAGACGCTCAATCTCCTTCTTATCATCGTCATTCATTTTATCTTGATTAGCATGATTAATAGCAAGTTCATCATAGTTTTCATCACTAGAATTGTTAACGAGTAAATCATCATCACCTAGCAAGTCATCTTCATCACTATTGAAATCAACATACTCGGGGTGTGATACCTTTGGACCTTTTGCCATGAAGCATCTTCCAATTCCTTCATTTGGTGACTCCAATATGTCGTAGGAGTTGGTTGACACAAGTGCTAGACCGGCAACACCTTCATCTTGAGTATATTCGGAGTCGGAGTGATAACTTCTCTCAGAGTGATCGTCCGAGTCGGAGCCGGATACCCATTCACCAACGTGAACTTGATGTCTTCGTTTTGTGTAGCCCCTTGATGATTTGTCCTTCCTTTCCGAATCCTTGCTTCTCCATGATGTTCTTTGTTCATAACGGTCATCTCTCCTCCTCCTCTCTCTTGATGGTGATTCTTCTCTCCTACTTCTCTTGGGAGAATATTCTCTTCTTTTGTAGGGAGCCATACACTCATTGGAATAGTGTCCGGGTCTTCCACAATTGTAGCAGTTACGCTGACGACTAGAAGATCTTTTGTCATTGTAGGACCTTGACTTGGAACTTCTTTCCTTGCTTCTACTCTTGTATAACTAGTTGAAGTTCTTCACCATTAGGCTCAATTCTTCATTGAAGGTTTGCTTCTCATTTGATGATGTGGGGGCATCACATGAGGCTTTGTAAGCACCACTTGACTTATTGTGAAGCTCTTCCTTATCCCTAAGTGACATCTCATGAGCAACAATTCTTCCAATGACTTCTGTTGGCTTGAGATCTTTGTAGTTGGGCATCATTTGGATCAATGTGCACACGCTATCATATTTTCCATCCAAGGCTCTTAGGATCTTCTTGATGATGAATCTATCGGTCATATCTTCACTTCCTAAGTCGGCAATCTCATTTGTGATGAGAGCAAGCCTAGAGTACATTTCAGCGACACCTTCACCATCCTTCATTTTGAACTTGTCAAGTTGACTTTGAAGCACATCCAATTTGGGTTCCTTGACGGAGTCGGTACCTTCGTGCATATCAATCAAAGTATCCCAAATTTCTTTTGCATTCTCAAGACGGCTGATTTTGTTGAATTCTTCGGGGCACAATCCGTTGAAGAGAATATCACAAGCTTGAGCATTGTATTGCAGCATCTTCAACTCTTCCGCGGTAGCTTCACAGTTCGCTTCTCTCCCATCAAAGAATTCACCTTGCATGCCAATGCACACAATAGCCCAAACGGCGGGGTTATGTCCAAGAATATGCATTTTCATCTTATGCTTCCAACTAGCAAAATTTGTACCATCAAAGTAAGGACCTCTACAGTGGTAATTTCCCTCGCTAGATGCCATACTCTACTAGGTTGTGAAAACAAGGCTATGACCACCAAAAGCTATGGAAATCAAAGCAAATGGATACCAAAGCTCTGATACCACTTGTAGGATCGAAAGTATGTCTAGAGGGGGGGTGATTAGACTGCTTGACCAAATAAAAATCTAACCTTTTCCCAATTTTAGTTCTTGGCAGATTTTTAGCAACTTTGAACAAGTCAAACAATCAACCTACACATGCAATTCTAAGAGTATAGCAGTGGAAAATAAAACAATTGCATATGAAGGTAAAGGGAGGAGTTTGGAGGGAGCAAACTCAATGTAGACACAGAGATTTTTGGCGTGGTTCCGATAGGTGGTGTTATCGTACATCCATGTTGATGGAGACTTCAACCCACAAACGGTAACGGTTGCGCGAGTCCACGGAGGGCTCCACCCACGAAGGGTCCACGAAGAAGTAACCTTGTCTATCCCACCATGGCCATCGCCCATGAAGGATTTGCCTCACTCGAGTAGATCTTCACGAAGTAGGTGATCTCCTTGCCCTTACAAACTCCTTGGTTCAACTCCACAATCTTGACGGAGGCTCCCAAGTGACACCTAGCCAATCTAGGAGACACCACTCTCCAAGAGGTAACAAATGGTGTGTTGATGATGAACTCCTTGCTCTTGTGATTCAAATGATAGTCTCCCCAACACTCAACTCTCTCTCATATGATTGGATTTGGTGGAAAGAAGATTTGAGTGGAAAGCAACTTGGGGAAGGCTAGAGATCAAGATTTATGTGGTAGGAATGGAATATCTTGACCTCAACACAAGTGTAGGTGGTTCTCTCTCAGAAAATGTATGTTGAAAGTGTAGGCATGTTCTGATGGCTCTCTCCACGAATGAAGACTGGGTGGAGGGGTATATATATATCCTCCACACAAAATCTAATCGTTACACACAATTTACCAAACTCGGTGGGACCGAATCATGAAACTCTCTCGGACCGATTTAGTTCAAAATGTGAACATTAGGATTTTCGCTGGGACCAACACGTAAACTCGGTGGGACCGATGTCATTATGGTTAGGGCATAATGTAATCTCGGTGAGACCGATTACACAAACTCAGTGGGACCGATTTTGGTAATAGACAAACAGAGAGTTGGTCAGGCAATCTCGGTGGGACCGATTCGCTCTTTCGGTAGGACCGAAACGTTACGAAAGGGAAACAGAGAGTTTGCATTGCAATCTCGGTGGGACCAATCGCTCATCTCGGTTCGACCGAAACGTTACAAAGGGAAACAGAGAGATTACAATCCCATCTTGGTGAGACCGAGATCCCTATTGGTGAGACCGAAAAGACTAAGGTTTCTGGCAGTGGCTATGTCAAGAGAACTTGGTGGCGCCGGATAGAGAATTTCGGTGGGGCCGAGGTTAACTTTTGGTTTGGGACATATGTGGATTTAAGAAAGTAGTTGAAGGCTTTGGAGCATATCACTAAGCATTTTGAGCAAGAAACTCATTAAGCAACACGTCACCCCTCTTGATAGTATTGGCTTTTCCTATGGACTCAATGTGATCTTGGATCACTAAAATGAGAAATGTAGAGTCTTGTGCTTTGAGCTTGAGCCAATCCTTTTGTCCTTAGCATTTTGAGGGATCCACTTTCTAATCCATGCCATGCCAATCATTGAGCTTTCCTGAAATATTTATCTTGAAATAGCATTAGCTCAATGAGCTATATGTTGTTAGGAATTACAAAAGCCACCCAGGGGTAGTTGCACTTTCAGGCGCTGAGCTGGGAGAGCTGGCGAAGGCATAGGCCGCGAAGCGCATCCGTCTAGAGGAGTTGAACTGAAGGCGAGGGCGAAGGAGGCCAATCTTGACACCAAGGCGAAGGTCCTGGCTGAAGACCGCACGGCCTTCTCGCTCCTCGAGGAGAGGTCCCGCGTGGCGCTGAAGTCACTGTACGAGAAGGGCTTGGAGAGGCCGCTGACCACCGACGAGGATGGCCCTACTCAGCTGCTTCCCTTCTTGGTGAAGGCGCTCGAGGAAGTCGTGGAGGGCATTGGTCCCATGTTGGAGGCAGAGGCTCACATCCTTTCCTCAGCCGCGCTGACGCGGGTCTTTAGCCACCTGCACCTTTGTGACCCCAGCGCTCGTCTTGACGAGGTGCTGGAGCCTATAGCTGATGAACACTGCGTGGCTGCCACCGCAGTTGTGAAGGGTCAAGTGGAGGCCCTGCTGAAGAAGTTCAATGCTTTCGCCCCCGCGCCCCCGACCGGCGATGCAGGTGAAGGCGACGCTACCCAGGATGGGGCACCTCTTGCAGGTGCCGGTGGTGTCCAGGGGTGACCTGCGGCTGCTTTTCTGTTTTATTCCTGCAACATGCACCATGCCTTGTGGAGGCGTTAAACTCGCGTTTGATATTGTGAGAACAATATGTCTTGTAATATTTTCTTTGAGATTTTGCGATTTTCTTCCTATCTGCTTTGTGTTCTGTGTCGGTAGAGCCCAGCCCCGCGCATACCTCAACCGCCATTGGGCCGACCGGAAACCAGGACAGACCAAGGAGTGAGGGGCTACGTGACCAGTTAGGCTCCTAAGTCGCAATGCTCAGGAGTCCCCCTTGACGCGCAAACAGCTTATAGGAAGGATACGCGAGGATAGGTTAATGTTCTACGTCGGCATAGCCCAGCCCCGCGCATACCTCAACCGTCATTGGGCTGACCGAAAACCAAGACGGACCAACGAGTGAGGGGCTACGTGATCAGTTAGGCTCCTGAGTCGCGATGCTCAGGAGTCCCCCTTAACGTGCAAATATTCTCCATACCTTTGCCCCCGCCGAGGCTTGCCTCGGGAGGGGCGTGCGACGACCAGGTCCGAGGGACCTGGTTGGGTGGCGTATGCTTGGACGTGACCCGAGCGCAGCCCCGTCGCGCGGCTCTCCCGAGGGGAAGCATTGCGGTGAGGCCGGACACTGAGCTTTGGGGCTCCCTGAGGTTGGTATGGCCGTGAGGCCACCCTCAGTTGTTTATCACCAGCGCGGAGCGTAGTGCTTCCGCTTGTGCATGGGCATAGCCGCTCCTCGGCAGTGTCGACGGCCAGTGTGGAACATGGTGCTGTTGACACCTGATTTAGGCAAGATACAGATTGCAATGAAGATGGTCTTGAGTGAACATGTTTTCAGCATGAAAAGATTCACATAGCCGAGTGGAACCACTTTGATGTTTCGGTTATATTCATTTGACTTTATCTTACGGACCGAAACTATACTCCGAGTGGTATAATTCAATGTTCCGAGTGGTTTTTGTCCAATCACGTCTTCAAGATGACCTCATATGAAGGAGCACTCTTAAGGAATTGTCTTCGTCTCGTCGAGGCAATCGATTTTGATATATAAATCATCTCAATCCGAGTTCATATGCAAAAGTTAGAGGCAATACACTGCAGACCGAACCTCAACGGAAATATGGCGCGAGGTGTCAGACACTTGTCTGATAGGTTGCACGAGTAATTCGGCCATCAAGACGGCCTTGAATCGAAAAACCTTCAACACGAAAAAGTTTTGTCTCATCGAGCCGATCGTTTTCATATAAAATTTGTCTCAATCCGAGGTCGTATGCAACCTAGAGAGGCAAATCAAGATCAGGCTGTGTTTTCAGTCGGGAAATCCGAGTGAAAAGTTTACCATCCGAGTGAAAACCTACCGATCGAGTAAAAGGTCGAGTGAAAAACTTATAGATCGAGTAAAAGATTAGCTTCCGAGTGAAAATATAGTAATCCGAGTGAAATTATCATCCGAGTGAAGTTATTCCGAGTGAAAAGATTACCATCGGAATGAAAACTTGACGTTCGAGTAAGATATTGCCTTCCGAGCGAAATATAGTCATCCGAGTGAAAGATTGTCTTCCGAGTGAAAGACTCTAACATCCGAGTGAAAAGGTCTAGTCGGACGAAAAACTCTAATATCCGAGTGGATGAGCTCGGATCCGAGTGAAACTGAAGATGTGCCCGAAAGGTAATCCAGATGACCTCGGATGGAAAAGTGATCAACACGGAGGTTGTGCGCATCGTCAAAACGGTGAACTTTGGTTTTGGAGTCATTATCATATGAGATAGTATACGGCCTGTAAGTTCACTACGAGACTCGGACAATCCAGTCCGTTACATGACCGAGTCCGACTGGATATTAAAGATGGCTTCGTAGAATATTCAAGATGGTCTTATTTGGAAAAGTGTTCAACATAAGGATTGTTTGTCTCGTCAAGGCGCATAAGTTTCATATTTGGGCCGTCTTGATCGGAGGTGATATGCAAGCTCGGTGGCCCGCGCAAAGAGGAAGACAGAAGTTGGGCCAGATTTAGACTGAATCCGAGTTGGAATAGAATTAGGACTCTAGGACGTGAATTGATGTAATTTTTTGTAAGGAAAGCCTAAATGAATCATTTGCTTGTACGGGAAGTCCAGCCGCCTCTTATATATGTTGGGGGTGATGGTCGATTGAACAACACACAATCTAACAAATCAATATACTACTTTTTCATCTACGTTTTATCTCTCCACCGTTATTCTATCTCGTTCTTCGCTGTTCTTCGTGTTTGAGAGCTACGAATCCCGAGGCTCTAGGGTCGAGCGAATCGACCTAGGGCAGCCCATAGCCGCCGCACTCCCTGACGGGGTTCCTCCCGGGGGTGTGAGGTTTTCGGGTCTGCAAAAGCGCCTGTCGACTGTCTTACGTATCGCGCTGTCGGTCGGGTCTCCTTCGACGTGAGCTGCGGTGCATCACCCCCGGCGTCGAGGGTACACATGACGTATTCGTGTGTCAACACACTTTTTGGCGACTCCGCTGGGGATCGAAGATCAATCATCATCATCCACCATGTCCGATCTTCCCAAGCCTTCTGAGGTAGACGCTGATAACATTATTAAGCCCAGTTTTGATGAGATATCGGCCGATCATCGCCAAGTCTATGAGGAGTACAAGAAGGCGCGCGAAGAGAAGGACCTGCAGGAGTTCCTGGCAAAATTCAAGAAAGATCGCCAAGGCAACATTACTTCGATTGAAGAAATCAAGTTCCCTCCTCTTCAAACTGAACAGGTTAAACCCTCTATAAGTACTGCCTTTTCTCCTGAGCAGTGGGCTGAGATTGAAAGTCATATTGCTGATGGTAACAATCTAGTCTATCAAACTTCTATAGAAAATTCTAATGCTCAGAAGAATATATCTCAATCGTCTAGTGGTAATAATGGTGTAGCTGCTAGTGTGCAAAACCCTAATTTGGCTTTACCTATTGCATCGGCGCCTCCCGTGCCGATGACTTATTATCCTACCTAAACAAATCAGATTGTGGCTACACTCATTAATACTATTATGAGCATGACAGGTTTGGTGGCAACGCCGAACCAAACTCTACCTATAGCTACAACCACTCGACCACTACCAAATTATGGGTCGACATACATGCCACAATTCCTACCTACAGCTAGTAACCATACTCTTCCTATGTCACTGCCACAAGCTTCATCGTCCACTACGGATGATGGTAGCTAATCTTAGAGAGGAGATGGCTAAGATTCTTAGAGAGAATTTTGGAGTTGAGTTACCTCGGAATCGGATTTACCAAAAGCCGTACCCCGAGTACTTTGATGCCATCCAGTCCCCTCCGGGATATGAGATTCCAGATTTTGTTAAGTTCAATGGAGAGGGCACAAAAACCACATGGGATCATGTTAGTCAATACTTAGCACAACTAGGTGAAGCAGGCTCACTAAATGAGTTGAAAGTGTGTTTATTTCCTTTATCTTTAACTGGTACTGCATTTTCATGGTTTTCTTCTTTACCACATGGTTCCATTCGGGTTTGGTCGCAACTAGAGTAGAAATTTCATGATCACTTTTATAGCGGCCACAATGAACTCAAGTTATCACATCTAACATCGGTTAAATAGAAGCATGATGAATCGGTCTCCGATTACGTCAAGAGATTCAGAGAAACAAAAAACCGGTGTTTTAGTTTGGTGATAACCGAGAGAGACTTGGCAGACCTAGTGCTGAGTGGCTTGAGAACTCCCATTAGAGAAAAGCTAGAAGGTTATGAGTTCCTAAATATCAACCAAGTCTTACCAAGGGCTTCGGCTCAGGAAAGCCAAAGCAAAGATCTCAAAGAAGTGCATAGATACAAAGCCGATCGTCCAAAGATGAATATGGTGGAATATGATAGTGATCACTCGGACGATGAGAGTGATGTTTTTGCCACTGAATTTGTTTGGCCATCTAAGGCCAAACCCTTTACTTGCAATGATCTGAAACCGATTCATAAGAATCGTGATGAAGAGATGAAGTTTACTTTTAACATTGCTAAGTGTGATAGAATATTTGATGCTTTGCTGTAGGCTAAGATTATTAGAATATATCATACTTTACTGTCATTTGAAGAGCTAAAACGGCATGCTTATTGCAAGTATCATAATTCTTTTTCTCATGCTACTAACGATTGCAATGTTTTTCAACGACAGATACAATCGGCCATTAATGACGGACGATTGAACTTTTATGAGATGCAAGTTGATAAACAACCTTTTCCAATGAATACCATGGATTTGGAGGGGAAGAAGCTACTCATTCGGCCTGAGGTAGCCGAATCTGCTAATAAAGCTAATATCATTATTGGTGAGCCCAAGAAAGACAAGGAAGGCAGCACGGTCTTGGGGAGACATGTTGTGCTTGGTAAGCAGCCCGATGGCAAGGAAGTAATCAAAATCACCATCAAGAATCCTACACTCGGGGGCAACCGCAAATGCAAGAAAATACTCGAGTTAAATTTGTCAAACCCAAGAGTCCAGAAGTTGCCATGTGGAAGAGGAATGAAGCTAAAGTGCAACACAAGCGGATCAAGCCAACTTTTGATATGTTGCTATCCAAATATGCTAATCAGTCGGCTGGTCCCAGCTCTAACCGGCCATCATACTTGAAGCAACCAAGGTCACCATCAGATGATATGTTCAGTCAGTATATGAAACTGAGTGGACCAAAGGCGTTGTTTCCAGAAGAGCAAAGGCAAACTGTTTGGGGTTGACTTGAATACTCATATAATGGCCGACTGAACATCGGTAACTATCGGTCGGCTGGTCAAAACATGCGACCGGATGGAAATTATCCAAGTGTAAGAATGCACCCAGGTGGAAGCTATCCGAGTGAAAAATGTGGCCGAGTAGATTCCATCCTGCTGAATTCCATCCGAGTGATATCCATCTGAGTGGATTCCATCAGAGTAAAAAGGTGCGCCCGAGTGGAAATTTCATGCATCTGGAAAGTCGAAAAGAATGGCGTGTTAAATCACCAAGTGTTGCAGCAGTTGAGTCGGGAAAAGCCAAGGAGAAAATGGATGTCGACTCACTTATCTTGGGCACCAAAACATTCGCCATACAGCAGTCGATTGTGCATAGCAATCCGACTGAGCCGATACTTGCTATCGCGCCAAAGCACTCGACTAATGACCATGAGGCAAGCACCAGCCAGGTAAAAACGAGAGATCCTAAATACACTTAGCCAAAGTGGTGTCCTCCAGGGCTAACAAAGACACAAAAGAGGAAACTACAAAGGTTAAGGAGTCAAGAGATGGCAGAATAGGAGGCCGAGAAACAAAGGGATAAGTTGTTCAATGACACTCGACCCATGGTTCCACCAAAAAATGTGTGGATGCCTAAACAAATACAATATATAGCAACTTCTACATCTATCACAGCAATACCTACATCACCAAAGGAGGACGATGCAACATATATGACATCGTCTACGACACTTCTTACTTCTCCTTCACTCAGACAAATTTCAGAATCTGTGGATGCACTCGAGGAGGAGCCTGATATGTTGGACTATGAGTCTATGCCGGTTCATGAAGGTATGGATATCAATATGGTGTATTACTTACTTGCTGAGTTTCGTGCTGTAGATGAAGAAGGGGAGGTGGCTCAGCTGGATTTTGGCCCTAAAACGCAATATTCGAGAAGCCAAAAGAACCAGTAACGCATCTTAAACCATTATATCTCAGAGGTCATATCAATGGGGCGCCGCTCACTCAGATGCTTGTTGATGGTGGTGCTGTGGTAAATCTTATGCCCTATTCGGTCTTCAAGAAATTGGGTTTACCTGATGAAGAATTGATCAAGACCAATATGGTGCTCAACGGATTTGAAGGCAAAGAGAAAATTGAAGCCAAAGGTGTGATGTATGTGGAGCTAACAGTCGGAAGCAAAACTTTGGCTACTGCATTCTTTTTTGTTGAGGTGCAAGGTAACTACAACGTCATACTAGGCCGTGATTGGGTTCATGCAAACCAGTGCGTGCCATCCAATATGCACCAGTTTTTGATTCAGTGGGTTGATGATGAAGTGGAATTTATTCATGCGGATAACTCGGCATGTGTTGCTTTGGCCGAAGCATCGGTGGATTGGCAACATCCCAATGCTACTTGCTTGACAAGACGTGACTTATCAGAATTTGATTTTCTCAGCGCGACCAAGAATGGTTTTGTGCCCATCTCTTTAAAGCCGAGTGAATGCAATTGGCTCCAAGGTATGATATGTTTAAATGGATCCTAATTCTGAGTGGTTACAAAAATGTCTTGTAAAGTATCGGTCCAATGAGAACGATATATATGAGTCTATAGAGGAGTTGGATGACATGGATAAACTTCGACAAGGTTTTACATCAGTCGATCCGTTAGAAGAGGTAGATATTGGAGATAGTTCAGTCACTCGACCGACATTTATAAACAAAAATTTGAAAGCCGATTGTAAGGCTAAGTTAATCGAGCTATTGAAAGAATATGTTTGTTGCTTTGCATGGGAATATCATGAGATGCCAGGGTCAAGCTGAGAGCTAGTGGAACATCGTTTGCTTATAAAGGTCGGTTTTAGACCTTATAAATAGTCGGCCAGAAAATTTAATCCGAAAACATATGACCGGATCAAGAAAGAGACCGGTCGACTGCTTGAAGCTAATTTCATTCGACCTTGCAGGTATGCCGAGTGGATTTCTAACATTGTCCCAGTAGAGAAGAAAGGATCTGGCAAGTTGAGGGTGTGCATTGATTTCAGAGATTTAAATAGGGCTACACCCAAAGATGAGTATCCTATGCCAATAGCCGATATGCTTATTAATGATGCTTCTAGACATAAGGTTATTAGCTTTCTAGATGGTAATGCCGGATACAATCAAATTTCTATGGCCGAAGAGGACATGTACAAAATGGTTTTCCGATGTCCTGGTTTCCTTGGTTTATTCCAGTGGACAGTGATGACATTCGGATTAAAAAATGTTGGGGCCACGTATCAAAGGGCTATGGAATTTAATTTTTCATGATTTACTCGTGTCATACTTGAAGTTTATATTGATGATATTGTTGTCAAATCGGATGCTTTTGAATCTCACTTGGCCGATTTGCGTTTATCTTTTGAAAGAACGAAAAAGTATGGACTGAAGATGAATCCTTTAAAGTGTGCATTCGGTGTATCAGCTGGCAAGTTTTTGGGTTTTATTATTCATGAATATGGCATAGAGATTGATCCCAAAAAGATAGAGGCCATACATAAAGTGGAGGCTCCAACATGCAAGAGAGATATGCAAAAGTTTCTTGGCAAGGTCAATTATTTGAGAAGGTTCGTAGCTAATCTATCAGGGAAAGTTGATGCATTTACTCCTATCCTTCGGTTAAAGAATGATGCTAATTTCACTTGGGGGGCAAAACAGCAAGAAGCATTTGATATGATCAAGAATTATTTGTGCACTCCTCCGGTGATGAAAGTACCCAAGCATAGGTAACCCTTCAGACTTTACATTGCAGCAGAGGAAGGAGTTATTGGTGCTGTTCTAACTCAAGAGACCGAAGGAAAAGAGCATGCCATCACTTATTTGAGCCGCCGCCTATTGGACGCAGAGACAAGGTATACATTTATTGAAAAATTATGTCTATGTTTATATTATGCTTGCACAAAATTGAGACATTATTTAGTACTGAGTTCCTGCATAGTAGCTTGTCAGACCGATGTCATTAAATACATGTTGCATAGACCAATTCTTAGTGGTAGAATTGGCAAGTGGGCTTATGCTTTGATTGAATATGATTTGGCCTATGAATCTCTAAAATCCATGAAAGGCCAAAACGTTGCTAATTTTATTGTTGAAAATCGGATTGATGACAAGCATGATGTTGATATAAACCTTGTCTCAATAGTACCATGGAGATTATATTTTGATGGTTCAGTTTGTACCAATGGCCAAGGTGTTGGTATTGTTTACATATCTCCTCATGGTGCTGTTTTTGAAGCCTCATGCCGCTTAGAATATTTTTTTACAAACAATCAAGCTAAATATGAAGCATTATTATTCGGCCTAGAGATGTTACTTGCTATAGGTGTTACACATATTGAGGCTTATGGTGATTCGTACTAGTGGTGCAGCAAATATCCAAAGTCTTTCAGTGTTTGGACGAATCACTTAATGTTTATATTGATAAATGTCTAGATATAATTTCTACTTTGGATTGCTTTAGCATTGCTCATATATCTAGACATGACAATTGGAAAGCAAATAAATTGGCACAACAAGCATCCAGATATCATGTTGATCATGGCATGTTTCATATCTCTCAAAGACCGATGTCTTGTCTTGCCAATATGGGAGAGGCCGAACCTGAACCCACTGATACGGCCATTAACAAAAAGTCTAGTGCAGGTGACAATCCCGACTGGAGGAAGCCCATTGTTGATTACTTGTGCAATCCGAGTGAAAGGGTGGACAGGGTTGTTCGGCGTATGGCTTTCAAGTATATAATGAGAGATGATGGTCTTTATCGCCGAACAGTCGATGATGTTCTTCTAAAGTGTTTGGATGAGGACCAGGCAAGAGTTGCTATGGGAGAGGTACATGAAGGCATTTGTGGCACTCACCAGTCGGCTCCCAAGATGAAATGGTTATTGCGACGTGCTAGGTTTTATTGGCCGACTATGATTAATGATTGCTTCAGATATTATAAAGAGTGCGAAGCTTGTAAAAAATTTGGTGATATTCAATTGGCTCGTGCTGCTATGTTGCATCCTATTATCAAGCCGTGGCCTTTCAGAGGATGGGGTTTAGACTTTATTGGGCAAATTCATCCATCTTCCTCAAAGGGGCATCGGTTCGTATTGGTGGCAACTGATTATTTCACTAAATGGTCTGAAGCAGAAGCTCTCAAGAACATGACACATACAGAGGTAATTCAATTCATAACCGAGCACATTATTCATAGATTCGGTATTCCTCAAACGTTAACAACGGATCAAGGTTCATCTTTCATGTCACACCAAGTCATAGAGTTTGCCGGATCTTATAACATAAAGTTGCTCAATTCCTCTCCATATTATGCCCAAGCTAATGGACAAGCTGAGTCTAGCAATAAAATTTTAATCAAACTCATCAAGAAAAAGATTGAAGATAATCCAAGGAGATGGCATGAGTTGTTGTCTGAAGCTTTGTGGGCACATAGAATTTCAAGGCATGGTGCTACGAAGGTGACCCCATATGAGCTAGTATATGGTCAAGAGGCCGTTTTACCAGTGGAAGTAAATTTGAATTCTTTGAGAATAGCCAAACAAAATGATTTATCGGCAGTAGACTTTTATAACTTGATGATGGACAATATTGATGAGGTTGCCGATAAACGTTTGGTTTCTTTGAAGTCCATAGAGAGAGACAAGTTGAGGGTTGCAAGATCTTACAATAAGAAAGTTAAGTTGAAGAATTTTCAAGTCGGTGATCTCGTCTGGAAAGTGATTCTGCCGATTGGTTCAAGAGATAGAAAATGCAGGAAGTGGTCTCCAAGTTGGGAACGTCCTTTTAGAATTACAAGAGTTGTTCTGGGAAATTCATATTTGGTGGAATCAATACAAGGGGCATTGTTACCTCGAGCTCTCAATGGCAAATATTTGAAGAAGTACCACCCGAGTGTGTGGCAGGAAGCCTAAGTAGGCAATGGCCGATATACGATTATTTCCCTTAGCACAAACATGGTCGATACATAATTATCGCCCTGAGAAAAATAAATGGCCGATGGAGTGTTGATATCGTCCTTAGAACAAACACTATGCATATTATTTTTCGGCGTGCAAGTTTTGCCGAAAAACAGGGGGGCATGTGTTGACACCTGATTTTGGCAAGATACAGATTGCAATGAAGATGGTCTCGAGTGAACGGGTTTTCATCATGAAAATATTCACGTCGCCGAGTGGACCCACTTTGATGTTTCGATTATATTCATTCGACTTTATCTTACGGACCGAAACTATACTCCGAGTGGCATAATTCAATGTTCCGAGTGGTTTTTGGCCAATCACGTCTTAAAGATGACCTCGGATGAAGGAGAACTCTTAAGGAATTGTCTTCGTCTCGTTGAGGCAATCGATTTTGATATATAAATCATCTCAATCCGAGTTCATATGCAAAAGTTAGAGGCAATACACTGCAGACCGAACCTCAACGGAAATATGACGCGAGGTGCCAGACACTTGTCTGATAGGTTGCGCGAGTAATTCGGCCATCAATACGGCCTTGAATCGAAAAACCTTCAACACGAAAAAGTTTTGTCTTGTCGAGCTGATCGTTTTTCATATAAAATTTGTCTCAATCCGAGGTCGTATGCAACCTGGAGAGGCAAATCAAGATCAGGCTGTGTTTTCAGTCGGGAAATCCGAGTGAAAAGTTTACCATCCGAGTGAAAACCTACCGATCGAGTAAAAGCTCGAGTGAAAAACTTATCGATCGAGTAAAAGATTAGCTTCCGAGTGAAAATATAGTAATCCGAGTGAAATTATCATCCGAGTGAAGTTATTCCGAGTGAAAAGATTACCATCGGAATGAAAACTTGACGTTCGAGTAAGATATTGCCTTCCGAGCGAAATATAGTCATCCGAGTGAGAGATTGTCTTCTGAGTGAAAGAATCTAACATCCGAGTGAAAAGGTCCAGTCGGACGAAAAACTCTTATATCCGAGTGGATGAGCTCGGATCCGAGTGAAACTGAAGATGTGCCCGAAAGGTAATCCAGATGACCTCGGATGGAAAAGTGATCAACACAGAAGTTGTGCGCATCGTCAAAATGGTGAACTTTGGTTTTGGAGTCATTATCATATGAGATAGTATACGGCCTGTAAGTTCACTACGAGACTCGGACAATCCAGTCCGTTACATGACCGAGTCCGACTAGATATTAAAGATGGCTTCGTAGAATATTCAAGATGGTCTTATTTGGAAAAGTGTTCAACATAAGGATTGTTCGTCTCGTCAAGACGCACAAGTTTCGTATTTGTGCCGTCTTAATCGGAGGTCATATGCAAGCTCGGCGGCCCATGCAAGGAGGAAGATAGAAGTTGGGCCAGATTCAGACTGAATCCGAGTTGGAATAGAATTAGGACTGTAGGACGTGAATTGATGTAATTTTTTGTAAGGAAAGCCTAGATGAATCATTTGCTTGTACGAGAAGTCCAGCCGCCTCTTATATATGTTGGGGGTGATGGCTGATTGAACAACACACAATCGAACAAATCAATATACTACTTTCTCATCTACGTTTTATCTCTCCACCGTTTTTCTATCTCGTTCCTCGCTGTTCTTCGTGTTTGAGAGCTGCGAATCCGAGGCTCTAGGGGCGAGAAAATCACCCTAGGGCAGCCCATAGCCGCCGCACTCCCTGACGGGGTCCCTCCCGGGGGTGTGGGGTTTTCGGGTCTGCAAAAGCGCCTGTCGACTGTCTTGTGTATCGCGCTGTCGGTCGGGTATCCTTCGACATGAACTGCGGTGCATCACCCCCGGCGTCGAGGGTACACGTGACGTGTTCGTGTGTCAACAGGTGCTTCCCCTAGGGCATGGGAGGGGGACTCCCTATTGTGGAGAGCCCCCGGGGCGCGTATAGCCCTGCCCTGACACGTGGCTTGCACGGCAGGGCTAGACGATGTGTATCTGGGCACTTGTGAGCCAGTGCGGGACTCACAAGGCCCTACCTCAAGGCGGGTTGTGCCTGGTCTTGGTTCTTGTTCGCTGTGTTGGTCCTGTGAGGTGGTTAGACAACCTGCGCCAAACGAATCTCCCGAGGTTATCGCGTGAGAAAGATAAGAACCAACGGCCCCAGGAGGTGACGTGAACGGGGCCGGCCCGCCAGACAGAGCTCAGCCATTGGATTTGTTGACGCTGCAGGAACGGGCCCGAGCACAGACGTCGTGCTTAACTTACTCACGTGAAGGGTCCTGAAGAAAGACGGCCAGCGCGCGGCTCCCATGGTGGGTGGCGATCAAGCAGGTGATAGTATAGATAGATTAAGCATGAAAGGCAACCTAGCTCAGGTAAATGCATGGAAGATGCATGCCACTGGGTCAGGCCCGAGCGGCTTGGGGATGATGCAGCCCGAGGGGCGCCCCCAACAAGGTAAGCTAAAGACATAAAAAGCGATACATGCCACAGGGACGGACCCACGCGGCCTGGGAATGATGCAGCCCTTGGGGTGCTCCCAGCTGAATGAACTTGGAAAATGTCACATGGTTCTGTTGATGAAGGAGAGTTGGGGCAGCTGAAGGTATGCAGCGAAGGGGCTACTCCTCATGAGCCACCGGGGCCCTGAGCCTCGGGAGGCTCTGGGGGTCTAGGGGGTTCCTTGAGGAACGTCTTCATCTCCGTCAGCACATCGTGGTGCCTGGCCTCCTAAGCTGCCAGGATGCTCTGCAGGTTGTGCTGATAGGCGGTCGCTACACTCGGCAGGCCAAAGGCCATGCGAACGTACCTGTGAGGTGGACCCTCACAGCGTCCCACGCACGAAGGCCAGAAAAGCTCCTGAGAGGCAGCCCGGTTGAGCCCTGGGACATCGATGCAGATGCGTAGCCCGGCATCCTTGCCTGGATGGGGAGCTGCGCCTGGTGAGCAGCGATTGCCGCGCATGGCCATTGCGTCTTGCAGTTCCTGAGTGGTCTTGGTGATGAACTCCTGAACGGTGGGCACTCCTTGCCCTGTGTTCTCCCGAGGGAAACGTGCCGCGAAGCACGCCTCAAAGTGGTGCCCAAGCGCCTGCCTCGTGACGTTGGCAAAGTTTGAGGCCCTCCAGAAGAGAGCCCCCAAGCCCTGCCCGAGAGGGGCACTGGGCGTGCCTTCCTATGCGATGGAGGGAGGCGCCCCAGGCGCGGGCGCCGATCCTGACGAGGCGCCGCTTGCCTGAGGCCCTTCGTGGCACAACTGCTTCTTCTTCTTGGGGATGCCTTCAGGAGGGCGCTCGCCCTGGCTGTCAGGGTCGGTGATTGCTGCAACTTGGAAGGCGCGCTCGAGGGAGCACACAACGTCTCTTTCCTCGCATGGGACTGTGATGATTCCGCCGCTTCCCGTCATCTTGATGACATTGTAGCCGTGATGGGTCACCGCCATGAACTTGGCCAGGGCTGGATACCCGAGGATGGCATTGTATGGCGGGCGGATGTAGGCGACGTCAAAGTCGATGAGTTCGGTGTGGTAGTTGTTGCGTTCTCCGAAGGTAACGAGGAGGCGGACCTGCCCGATCGGGGTAGTAGAGCCATTGGTCACTCCTGAAAAAGGCTTGGTAGGCTGAAGCTGGTCATATGGCACTTGGAGGTTGTCGAACATGTCGACGGACAGGACATTGAGCCTTGCGCTGTCGTCGATGAGGGTCTTGGTAACTTGCACGTTGTTGATGACTGGTGAACAAAGCGTTGGGAGGACGCCTGCAGTAGCTGCGCACTTGAGCTGATCTGCCGAACTGAACATGATGGGGCACCTGGACCATCTGAGCGGGCGTGTGGCCTCGAGCTTGGGGAGGACCGCATTCACTTCGCGAGTGAACTGTTTGAAGATATGCTGCGAGGCTGGGGCTTGAGCTCCGCCCAAGATGCAAGCGATAGCGCGGCTCCTGGAAGCCCCCAGCCCCCTCGTCTTGGTGGTGGTTGTCATTCCTTCTGGGCGGTGGCGGTAGTGGAGGAAGCCCAGCGTTGCCTTGAGGACGATCCTCACAAGGCTGGTCCCTCTAGGCGCCCTTGCGAGGCTGATCCTGCCAGCGGTCCTCACGAGGCCGGTCGTGCCACTCCTGGCGCGGGCCACGGTCGTCCCAGCGTCCGCCACCATGTCCTCCTCCTCGGTCGTAGCCCCGGTCGATGCGCTCGGGGTGTCGACCGAAGCATCCTTCTTGAATAGCTCTGAGCTCTTGACAGTCGCTGGTGTTGTGGGTATGCAAGTTGTGGAAGGCGCAGAATGGTCAACTGCTCTTGGATGACTCGGGAAGATCTCGGCCGCGCTTGGTGTTTGGCTCCGCCGCGAGCACGACCACTCCTTTGCGCTTCAGGTCTTTGGCCTTGGTATTCTTCTCCTCTGGGTCCGTAGCAGGGAGCTCGAGGAGGGAGAGGCGCCCCTCCTCAGCTCTTGCACACTTGGTCGCGATGTTGAACAGCTCCAAGGTCGTGCACAACTCCTCATGGATGGCGAGCTCCTCCTTCAACTTGATGTCGCGGACGCCGTCGGAGAACGCTGAGATGATGGCCTCATCGGTCACCTTGCGGATCTTGATTCACGCGCTGTTGAAGCGCTGGAAGTACTTCTGCAGGGTCTCTCCTGGTTGTTGCTTGATGCGGCGCAGGTCACCCACGATCGGGGGGTGGTCGCAAGTGCCCTGGAAGTTGGCGATGAAGCGGTTGCGCATCTCGTCCCAGGAGGAAATCGAGCCTGCAGGCAGGTTCAGGAGCCAGGAGCGTGTGCCATCCTTGAGAGCCATGGGAAAACAGTTCGCCATGACCTTCTCGCCGCCATTGGCCGCCTCAATGCTCAGCTCATAGAGCTGCAGGAACTCCGCGGGGTCGGGGGTGCTGTCGTAGCGAGGAGGCAGATCTGGCTTGAACTTGCCCGGCCAAGCAACGCCATGCAGCTCGGGGGTGAAGGTGCGGCAGCCGGTCATGGTCACTAGGGCCCGCCTTGGAGATGGAACTTGGTCTTGGCGCCCGCGCGCTGCTACGGCAAGCGGCGTGGGACCTTGCCGCAGTAAACGATCGTGGTGCGGCGGTGCGAGTAGTGGCGGAGCGTTCGCTTGCGGTCAAGGGACTTCTTGACAGCTTCTTTCTTCACGCACGGGTGTCAGACATGGTGGGTCGCGCCGTGGAGCCGCGCACCTCGGTGCTAGGGCGCCGTCTTGGTGCAGAGGTGGCAGAGGTGCTTTGTGAGCTGCGTCGGCCATGGCTGGCGGAGGGCGAGGCAGAGAGTGGGACGACGCAGGGGATCCCCCTGCGGCGCGGACAAGCTCGGTGGTGCGGTTAAGCCAGTCCTCGTAGAGGTCGTCGACTGGGTGGTAGCGTAGGAGCTCGTGCGCCATGAGGAGCGTGGCCCGTGCGTCTGTGGGAATGCAACGAGCATGAGACGACAAACCAGCAGGAGTTAGTGATGGAGTGGCGGTGCGGTCGTCCGGTCGCACCGAGGGGCCGGTGGCGGCGTCGATGGCAGGCGACGGAGAGCGACGGGGTGGCCCGCCGACAGGGGCCGTCTGAGCAACGCGGGTGGCGAGGGCATCCCGGCGCTCGGCGCGGGCGCGGCGTGCGTCTTCCATGGAGACGATGAAGCGACGTGACGAGGAGCGACGAAAGGGAAGCTTCGGCGCACCCCTACCTGGCGCGCCAAATGTCGGATCATGGGTTCCGGCAAAACCCTTAAGGTTCGAACACTAGGGTGCGCCCAAAGATCTCCCCCTACCGATCCACGTCCTAACTCAGCTAAGATCTTACGAACTAACTTGACGAACTCGCAATGCAAAAGACACAAGATTTATACTGGTTCGGGCCACCGTTATGGTGTAATACCCTACTCCAGTGTGGTGGTGGTGGATTGCCTCTCGGGCTGAGGATGAATAGTACAAAGGGAAGAATAGCCTTCTAAGGTTGAGGTGTTCTTGTGCTTGGCGAACTTGTGCGTGTGTGGATTCGATTTCCCTTCTCCCCAGCTATGGTGGTGGCTAGTCCTATTTATAGAGACCCTGGCCCTCTCCCCAAATATTGAGCGGGAAGGGATCCCACAATGGCCAATTTGAAAGGGGACAGCTAGTACAACTTATCCTGACAAAAGCAGTCTTCGCCTGCCAAAGGCTCTGGTGGTGACGCCGTCTTGGGCTCCATGTTGACCTCCATCTTGCCGTCCTGCTGGTCTTGGTCTCGTTGCACCAATATGGAAACCTTTGCTTGATGCCTTGGTACTCCGTGCCTGCACTTGCCCCCTTAGCACCAAAGAGGAAACAAGGACACTGCACGCGCTGGCGCCCGCCTGGCCTTGGTCATCATGGCTCACGTCATTAGAACCTCGGAGGTTTGCCTGGCCTTGAACTCTCCGCCCCTCGCGAGCTAGCCTGGTGAGGCTGCTCCTGAGGAGGTCTTGTGTCGTCCGCCTCGCGAGGCTTGGCCCCTCGCGAAGGTCTTGATTCCTTGCTGATGAAGATGGGCCGTATAGGCCTGTTAGAAAAGCCACGCTGTGGGCCACAGGCAGGCAAGTCTGGGGACTCCCGTTCCTAGAATGCCGACAATGACTACCCGATAGTTCCGTGTGCCATGCTTTACGGCTTAGAACCAGGACTTCAACGATGTTTTGAACTTCATGGAGCATATGAGATGATCCAGGAGTTGAAGTTAATATTTCAAGAAAATGCCCGGATTGAGAGATACGAGGTCTCCAATAAGTTCTATAACTACAAAATGGAGGAGAATAGTTCTGTCAGTGAACATATACTCAGAATGTCTGGGTACTACAATCACTTGATTCAACTGGGAGTTAATCTTCCGGATGATAGTGTCATTGACAGAATTCTTCAATCACTGCCACCAAGCTACAATAGCTTCATGATGAACTATAATACGCAAGGGATGGATAAGACAATTCCCGAGCTCTTCACGATGCTAAAGGCTGCAGAGGTAGAAATCAAGACAGAGCATCAAGTGTTGATGGTCCACAAGACCACCAGTTTCAAGAAAAAAAGTAATGGGAAGAAGGGGAACTTCAAGAATAACGGCAAACAAGTTGCTGGTCAAGTGAAGAAACCCAAGTCTGGACCTAAGCCTAGGACTGAGTGCTTCTACTGCAAAGGGACTGGTCACTGGAAGCGGAACTGCCCCAAGTATTTGGTGGATAAGAAGGACGGCAAGGTAAATAAAAGGTATATGTGATATACATGTTATTGATGTGTACCTTACTAATGCTCGCAGTAGCACCTGGGTATTTGATACTGGTTCTGTTGCTAATATTTGCAACTCGAAACAGGGACTACGGATTAAGCGAAGATTAGCTATGGACGAGGTGACGATGCGCGTGGGAAATGGTTCCAAAGTCTATGTGATCTCGGTCGGCACGCTACCTCTACATCTACCTTCGGGATTAGTTTTAGACCTGAATAATTGTTATTTGGTGCCAGCGTTGAGCATGAACATTATATCTAGATATTGTTTGATGTGAGATGGTTATTCATTTAAATCTGAGAATAATGGTTGTTCTATTTATATGAGAAATATCTTTTATGGTCATGCACCCTTGAAGAGTGGTCTATTTTTGATGAATGTCGATAGTAGTGATACACATATTCATAATATTGAAGCTAAAAGATGCAGAGTTGATAATGATAGTGCAGCTTATTTGTGGCACTGCCGTTTAGGTCATATTGGTGTAAAGCGCATGAAGAAACTCCATTCTGATGGAATTTTGGAATCACTTGATTATGAATCACTTGGTACTTGTGAACCATGCCTCGTGGAAATGATGACTAAAAATGCCGTTCTCCGGAACTATGGAGCGAGCAACAGATTTGTTGGAAATCATACATACTGATGTATGTGGTTCGATGAATGTCGAGGCTCGCGGTGGCTATCGTTATTTTCTCACCTTTATAGATGATTTGAGCAGATATGGGTATATCTACTTGATGAAACATAAGTCTGAAACATTTGAAAAGTTCAAAGAATTTCAGAGTGAAGTGGAAAATCATCGTAACAAGAAAATAAAGTTTCTACGATCTGATCATGGAGGAGAATATTTGAGTTACGAGTTTGGTCTTCATTTGAAACAATGCGGAATAGTTTCGCAACTCACGCCACCCGGAACACCATAGTGAAATGGTGTGTCCGAACGTCGTAATCGTGCTTTACTAGGTATGGTGCGATCTATGATGTATCTTACTGATTTACCGCTATTGTTTTGGGGTTATGCTTTAGAGACAGCCGCATTCATGAAATAGGGCACCATCTAAATCCGTTGAGACAACATCTTATGAACCATGGTTTGGCAAGAAACCCAAAGTTGTCTTTTCTTAAAGTTTGGGGTCGCGATGCTTATGTGAAAAAGCTTCAACCTGATAAGCTCCAACAAAAATTGGAGAAATGTGTCTTCATAGGATACCCAAAGGAGACTGTTGGGTACACCTTCTATCACAGATCCGAAGGTAAGACATTCCTTGCTAAGAATGGATCATTTCTAGAGAATGAGTTTCTCTCGAAAGAAGTGAGTGGGAGGAACGTAGAACTTGATGAGATAACTGTACCTGCTCCCTTATTGGAAAGTAGTTCATCACAGAAATCTGTTCATGTGACCCCTACACCAATTAGTGAGGAAGCTAATGATGATGATCATATAACTTCAGATCAAGTTACTACCGAACCACATAGGTCAACCAGAGTAAGATCTGCACCAGAGTGGTACGGTAATCCTGTTCTGGAGGTCATGTTACTTGACCATGATGAACCTACGAAGTATGAGGAAGCGATGATGAGCCTAGATTCTGCAAAATGGCTTGAAGCCATGAAATCTGAGATGGGATCCATGTATGAGAACAAAGTGTGGACTTTGGTTGACTTGCCTGATGATCGACAAGCCATCGAGAATAAATGGATCTTCAAGAAGAAGACTGACGCTGAAGGTAATGTTACTATCTACAAAGCTCGACTTGTTGCAAAAGGTTTTCGACAATTTCAAGGAGTTGACTATGATGAGACCTCACCCGTAGAGATGCTTAAGTCCGTCCGAATCATGTTAGGAATTGTTGCATTTTATGATTATGAAATTTGGCAAATGGATGTAAAGACTGCATTCCTAAATGGATTTCTGGAAGAAGAGTTGTATATGATACAACCTGAAGGTTTAATCGATCCAAAGTGTGCTAACAAAGTGTGCAAGCTCCAGCGATCCATCTATGGACTGGTGCAAGCATCTCAGAGTTGGAATAAACGTTTTGATAGTATGATCAAAGCATATGGTTTATACAGACTTTTGGAGAAGCCTGTATTTACAAGAAAGTGGGGGGAGATCTGTAGCATTTCTAATATTATATGTGGATGACATGTTGTTGATTGGAAATGATATAAAATTTCTGGATAACATAAAAGGATACTTGAATAAAAGTTTTTGAATGAAAGATCTCGGTAAAGCTGCTTATATATTGGGCATCAAGATCTATAGAGATATATCAAGACACTTAATTGGACTTTCACAAAGCACATACCTTGATAAAGTTTTGAAGAAGTTCAAAATGGATCAAGCAAAGAAAGGGTTCTTGCCTGTGTTACAAGGTGTGAAGTTGAGTCAGACTCAATGCCCGACCACTGCAGAAGATAGAGAGAAAATGAAAGGTGTTCCCTATGCTTCAGCCATAGGCCCTATCATGTATGCAATGCCATGTACCAGACCTGATGTGTGCCTTGCTATAAGTTTAGCAGGGAGGTACCAAAGTAATCCTGGAGTGGATCACTGGACAACGGTCAAGAACATCCTAAAATACCTGAAAAGGACAAAGGATATGTTTCTCGTTTATGGAGGTGGCAAAGAGCTCGTCGTGAATGGTTACGTCAACGCAAGCTTTGACACTGATCCGGATGACTCTAAGTCACAAACCGGATACGTATTTATATTGAACAGTGGAGATGTCGGTTGCTGCAGTTCTAAGAAGATCGTCGTGGCGGGATCTGCGTGTGAAGCGGAGTACATAGCTGCTTCGGAAGCAGCAAATGAAGGATTCTGGATGAAGGAGTTCATATCCGATCTAGGTGTCATACCTAGTGCATCGGGTCCAATGAAAATCTTTTGTGACAATACTGGTGCAATTGCCTTGGCAAAGGAATCCAGGTTTCACAAAAGAACCAAGAACATCAAGAGGCGCTTCAATTCCATCCGCGATCAAGTCAAGGAAGGAGACATAGATATTTGCAAGATACATACGGATCTGAATGTTGCAGACCCGTTGACTAAGCCACTCTCACGAGCAAAACAGGATCAGCACCAAGACTCCACGGGTGTTAGAATCATTACTATGTAATCTAGATTATTGGCTCTAGTGCAAGTGGGAGACTGAAGGAAATATGCCCTAGAGGCAATAATAAAGTTTTTATTTATATTTCCTTAATCATGATAAATGTTTATTATTCATGCTAGAATTGTATTAACCGGAAACTTAGTACATGTGTGAATACATAGACAAACAAAGTTTCACTAGTATGCCTCTACTAGACTAGCTCATTGAATCAATGATGGTTGTGTTTCCTAACCATAGACATGAGTTGTCATTTGATTAACGCGATCACTTCATTAGAGAATGATGTGATTGACTTGATCCATTCCGTTAGCTTAGCATTCGATCGTTTAGTATATTGCTGTTGCTTTCTACATGACTTATACATGTTCCTATGACTATGAGATTATGCAACTCGTGAATACCGAAGGTACACTTTGTGTGCTGCCAAACGTCACAACGTAACTGGGTGATTATAAAGGTGCTCTACAGGTGTCTCTGAAGGTACTTGTTGGGTTGGCATAGATCAAGATTAGGATTTGTCACTCTGATTGTCGGAGAGGTATCTCTGGGCCCTTTCGGTAATGCACATCACTATAAGCCTTGCAAGCAATGCAACTAATGAGTTAGTTGCGGGATGATGTATTACGGAACGAGTAAAGAGACTTGCCGGTAACGAGATTGAACTAGGTATTCAGATACCGATGATCGAATCTCGGGCAAGTAACATACTGATGACAAAGGGAACAACGTATGTTGTTATGCGGTTTGACCGATAAAGATCTTCGTAGAATATGTAGGAGCCAATATGAGCATCCAGGTTCTGTTATTGGTTATTGGTCGGAGACGAGTCTCGGTCATGTCTACATAGTGCTCGAACCCGTAGGGTCCGTACGCTTAAAGTTCAGTGACGATCGGTAATATGAGTTTATTTGGTTTGATGTACCGAAGGTAGTTCGGAGTCTTGGATACGATCACGGACATGACGAGGAGTCTCGAAATGGTCGAGACATAAATATTGATATATTGGAAGCCTATATTTGGACATCGGAATAGTTCTGGGTGAAATCGGGATTTTACCGGAGTGACGGGGGGGGGGGGTGGTTACCGGAAACCCCCGGAGGTTAATGGGCCTTGTTGGGCCTAGTGGAGAGAGAGGGGCCGGCCAGGGCAGGCCGCGCGCCCCCTCCCCTTGAGTCCAAATAGGACAAGGAAGGGGGCGGGGCGGTGCCCCCCTTGCCTTTCCCTCTCCCACTCCTTCCTTGCCCCTCCTAGTGGGACTAGGAAAGGGGAGTTGAGTGAGTCCTGGATTAGGGGGTCTCAGGACAGCCGGACTATATCCTTTAGCCGTACTGTTGGACTATAAAGATACAAGATTGAAGACTTCGTCCCGTGTCCGGATGGGACTCTCCTCCCTTGTAACCGACTCTGCGTAACCCTAGCCCCCTCTGATGTCTATATAAACCGGAGGGTTTAGTCCGTAGGACAACATACAATCATACCATAGGCTAGCTTCTAGGGTTTAGCCTCTACGATCTCGTGGTAGACCAACTGTTGTAATACTCATATCATCAAGATCAATCAAGAAGGAAGTAGGGTATTACCTCCATCAAGAGGGCCCGAACCTGGGTAAACATCGTGTCCCCCGCCTCCTGTTACCATCTGCCTTAGACGCACAGTTCGGGACCCCCTACCCGAGATCCGCCGGTTTTGACACCGACATTGGTGCTTTCATTGAGAGTTCCACTATGTCGTCATCATAAGGAGGGATGGCTCGTCTCGTTGTCAAGAACAACATCACCTCTGGGGGAGCCCTGGATGTAGGCCAAACTCTCCGACTAGGCAGCTTCGTCATGACTGCCCGCTCAACAGCTGCGCTGACGATGACTTCTCGGGTCATCGAAAATAGCCTCCACATCTGCTCGAAATTCACCGAGCAGATGGATCCAATGGAGGTCTCCTCTTTGAACGAGCTCTTGGATCGCATCGCCGCTCTGGGAGTCGCTACCGACTACGATCGGATTGGGCTTAAACCTGACCAAAGGGAGATCAACTCTCCGCCGGTCACCCATCAGATAGCGGTGGTGGAGGAGCAATGCGGCGATTCTTCCTCTATCTCGAAGACGAACTATGTCCGGATTCCCGAGATCTCCGAGCCGGATACCCGTCCACGGGAGAACATCGCCCTAACCCTAAACCTAGAATCAGGCAGCATGCCGAACCCTCCGGGCAACTTCCCGGAGCCCGAACTTCCAAGATCGAAAACTCCCCCGCCCCTGGGTCTCAGATTGTGTCAAGGTCTGGACTTAAATCCACCCACCCACCCAGATATACATGATCTTTCCCACATTAGGCAAGAGCCCCAAGAGATGGTACATCACTATTGGGCCAGATTCGTCCTTGTAATGAACAAGGTGAAGGACTGTCGCGAGGAAGGCACAATTTCGTTCTTTTGCAACAATAGCGCGGACAAGGGAATCCTCAACGCCATAAGTCGCCGTGACATAGCACACTTCTCTGACTTGGTGGCCAAGTACGGAAGTACTGTGCGATGGAAAGCACCTAGAAAACCCAAACAAAATTTTGGGATAATCCGGCGCTGACAAAACCCCCAGTCCGAACTAAAAGGGTGCACTCTCATAAGTCGCCCGACTCAATTACAAAGAAGCAAAATCCCACTACATGGCGTGGAACTGTATTGGAGGGATGGCTTAACGGGCCCTGCAAAATTCATAGTACAGCGGATACCATACCAACACACAGCCTTAGAGCATATTGGGTACTCCGACAGGTGGCCAAGAGCGGTGAGGATCTCCTCATTCAAAACATCGCAGAGCACCATCCCGTGGATAACAATACAGTATTGACAGTCTTCGAAACCTTCGCCTCAAATAATAGGCGTAAGCAAGCACTCCGCAGCCTTGCCGAAGTCTGCCACGTGGCTGCAATAAATCCATGGAGCGACACGGCTATCACCTTCAATGCTAGTGACGAACCTAAATTCCGAACAGCCCGAGCACCAACTGCCTTGGTCCTCAGTCCAATTATGGACGGCTTTCGGCTTACTAGAGTGCTCATGGACGGCGGCAGCGGATTAAACCTCATTTATGAGGAGACTCTTCAAAAAATGGAAATAGACAAAAACCGTATTGAGCAAAGCAGCACGACCTTCCGAGGAATCATCCCCAGTCGGGAGGCACGTTACGCTGGGAAAATCACACTAGATGTGGTATTCAGCACTCCGAAGAATTACAGGTCTGAAGAAATTACATTCCAAGTGGCCCCGTTCAGTAGTGGATACCACGCCCTTCCAGGGCGGGAGGCATTCACGATTTCCAAGCCATACCCCATTACGGGTACATGAAGCTCAAAATGCCCGGGCCCAATGGAATCATCACTCTAGCTAGTGATCCGGACATAGCACTCCGTGCCGAGAACAAAACAGCCGCACTGGCCCTCGAGGCATTATCCGAAGCCCTTGCGATAGAGGAATTAACTGCGCTCCACTCCACAGTGGACAGGGACGACGTGATACTCGACAAAAGATCCAAGTCCACCTCTTTTAAACCAGCGGATGAAATAGTCAAATTCCAAGTCCATCCAACGGACCCCACAAAAACAACATCCATCAGGGCACAGCTAAACCCCGCTGTAGACGCCGCACTACAGGAGTTCCTGCACGAGAATTGGGACACATTCGCCTGGCATCCTTCAGACATACCAGGAATCCCACACAGGCTGGCCGAGCATAGCCTTAACATTCTAAATGGATTCAAGCCAGTCAAGTAGACTCTTCGGCGTTTCTCTGAACCTAAGAGACAAGCCATGGGAGAGGAGCTAGCCAAGTTACTGGAGGCCGGATTCATTAGAGAAATAAAACATTCAGACTGGCTAGCAAACCTGGTAATGGTACCAAAGAACGACAAATCCTGGCGCCTATGCGTCGACTTCAAGGACCTTAATAAAGCTTTCCCAAAGGATCCCTTCCCCCTCCCTCGCATCGATCAAATTATCGACGCCACCGCAGGACACGACTCATTGTGCTTCCTCGGCGCATACTCTGGTTACCACCGAATTAAGATGGCGGAGTCCGATCAAGCCGCAACAACATTTATCACTCCATACGTCCCCTTCTGTTTTAACACAATGCCCTTCGGGCTCAAAAATGCTGGCGCAACGTATCAACGCATGATTCAGATATGTCTGGAAAAGCAGATCGGCAAAACAGTGGAGGCATACGTAGATGATGTGGTCGTTAAAACTAGACACATTGACTCCTTAATAGACGACTTGAGGCTCACGTTCTACAATCTCCGAACATACGACATTAAGCTCAATCCGGAAAAATGCATTTTTGGCGTACCCGCCGGAAAGCTCCTGGGCTTCATCGTCTCCAGTAGAGGAATTGAAGCAAATCCAGCTAAAATCCGAGCCCTGACGCAGTTGGCTATCCCAACTAACCTCAAGCAAATCCAGAAGTTAACTGGATGTGTGGCGGCCTTAAGCAGCTTTATCTCCCGATTAGGAGAAAAGGCACTCCCCCTTTATCGCCTTCTTCGGTGCACCGAACACTTCGAGTGGACGGACGCAGCCATGGCCGGATTGGAAGAAATAAAAGCCATACTGGCCACCAACCCAATCTTGGCCGCGCCAAATGTCGGCGAACCAATGTTGTTATATATAGCAGCAACTCACCAAGTTGTAAGCGCAGTGCTCATCGTCGAACGAGAGACGGACGGACATAAATTCCCACTTCAAAAGCCGGTATATTATGTATCCACTGTCCTCACTCCATGCAAATCACGGTACCCACATTATCAAAAGATAGCATACGCGGTATTCATGGCATCCCGGAAATTACGACACTACTTTCAAGAGTGTTCAATTATGGTGGCCTTAGAAGTACCACTCAACGACATAATAAACAACCGCGATGCCACGGGCCGGATTGCCAAACGGGCTATCGAGCTCCTCCCATTTGACATAACATATAGACCACAACGAGCCATTAAGTCACAAGTACTGCCCGATTTCGTTGCCGAGTAGACAGAAGCAGAACTACCTAAAGAGTACGGTGCGTACTCCAATTGGATGATGCACTTTGATGGCTCTAAAATGATGGATGGTCTGGGGGTTGGCGTCATCCTGACGTCCCCCACTGGAGATACAGTCCAATACATACTCCAAATACTATACACAGACTCCAACAATGCAGCCGAATACGAGGCCCTATTACATGGTCCCCGGACTTCCACACCAAGGATCTGAAAATGGCGGCATATCGCAACGCCGTCCTCAAAATGTCAGCTTGGTTCGAGGGGCTTGAATTCCACCATGTGGCTCGGGAAAACAATCAGACGACGGATATCCTCACCCGTATCGGCGCTAAGCGCGATCTTGTCCCACCTAACATCTTCTTGGAGAGGTTGTTTAAGCCATCCATGGTATGGGAAGGGGACACCGGTAACAATAGTCTTGACCCGTCCACAACACCAGATACCGAACACTCTGACACAATCGGAGGCTCTGCCATCGAAATAACACCTTCAGCCCACATCATAATGGCCATCATCGCCCCGTGGCCAGAACCATTCCTGGCCTACCTAACCAGGCAGGAACTACCCGAGGTCCAAAATGAGGCACGCTGCATAGTGCGGCGATCTAAAGCCTACAAGGTCCACGAGGGAGATCTTCATAAGAAAAGCACTACCGGAGTCCTTCAAAGGTGCATCTCCGAAGAGGAAGGGCGGAAGCTTTTGGCAGAAATCCATGCTGGACTCGGCAGCCACTGATGTCTACTACACAACCTTCTTCTTGTAGACATTGTTGGGCCTCCAAGTGCAAAGGCTTGTAGGAAAGTAGCAAATTTCCCTCAATTGGATGACCTAAGGTTTATCAATCCGTAGGAGGCGTAGGATGAAGATGGTCTCTCTCAAGCAACCCTGCAACCAAATAACAAAGAGTCTCTTGTGTCGCCAACACACCCAATACAATGGTAAATTGTATAGGTGCACTAGTTCGGTGAAGAGATGGTAATACAAGTGGTATATGGATGGCAGATATAGGTTTTTGTAATCTGAAAATATAAAAACAGCAAGGTAACTAATGATAAAAGTGAGCACAAACGATATTGCAATGCGTTGAAACAAGGCCTAGGGTTCATACTTTCACTAGTGAAGTCCTCTCAACAATAATAACATAATTGGATCACATAACTATCCCTCAACATGCAACAATGAGTCACTCCAAAGTCACTAATAGCGGGGAACAAACGAAGATATTATGGTAGGGTACGAAACCACCTCAAAGTTATTCTTTCCAATCAATCCATTGGGCTATTCCTATAAGTGTCACAAACAGCCCTAGAGTTCGTACTAGAATAACACCTTAAGACACAAATCAACCAAAACCCTAATGTCACCTAGATACTCCAGTGTCACCTCAGGTATCCGTGGGCATGATTATACGATATGCATCACACAATCTCAGATTCATCTATTCAACCAACACATAGAACCTCAAAGAGTGCCCCAAAGTTCCTACCGGAGAATCACGACGAAAATGTGTGCCAACCCCTATGCATAGGTTCATGGGCGGAACCCGCAAGTTGATTACCAAAACATACATCAAGTGAATCACGTGGTATCCCATTGTCACCACAGATACGCACGACAAGACATACATCAAGTGTTCTTATATCTTTAAAGACTCAATCCGATAAGATAACTTCAAAGGGGAAACTCAATCCATTACAAGAGAGTAGAGGGGGGAGAAAACATCATAAGATCCAACTATAATAGCAAAGCTCCCGATACATCAAGATCGTACCACCTCAAGAACATGAAAGAGAGATAGAGAGAGAGAGAGATCAAACACATAGCTACTGGTACATACCCTCAGCCCCGAGGGAGAACTACTCCCTCCTCGTCATGGAGAGCACTGGGATGATGAAGATGGCCACCGGAGAAGGATTCCCCCTCCCGCAGGGTGTCGGAATGGGTCTAGATTGGCTTTCGATGGCTACGGAGGCTTCTAGCGGCGGAACTCCCGATCTATTGTGATCCTTGATCGTTTTAGGGTATATGGATATATATAGGCGGAAGAAGTATGTCAGGGGGGCCACGAGGGGACCACGAGGGTGGAGGGCGCCCCCCTGCCTCATGACTTCATCGTTGCTTCCCTTACATGGACTCCAAGTCTCCCGGGTTGCTTTCCTTCCAAAAATAAGTTCCGTGAAGTTTCAGGTCAATTGGACTCCATTTGATTTTCCTTTTCTGCGATACTCTAAAACAAGGAAAAAACAGAAACTGGCACAGGGCTCTGAGTCAATAGGTTAGTGCCAAAAATAATATAAAAGTGTATAATAAAGCCCATAAACATCCAAAACAGAAGATAATATAGCATGGAGCAATCAAAAATTATAGATACATTGGAGACGTATCAGCCACCACGCCGCAGTCTGGGCCCTTGTAAGCAAGGCCTTTCGTACAGGTTTCTATTGGCCGACGGCCCAAGCAGATGCACAGGATCTGGTCCAACGTTGCGTCGGTTGCCAGCTTTTTTGCAAACCAAAGCCATATGCCGCCTACCGCTCTCCAAACAATCCCCATTACTTGGCCCTTTGCAGTCTGGGGGCTTGATATGGTCAGATCCCTCAAAGGGGGAACCCATAAGAAAAAAATACTTACTGGTCATGGTGGATAAATTCACCAAATGGATAGAAGCCAAACCCGTTAAAATGGTTGAATCCGGACCGGTGATAGACTTCATATCTGGGGTTGTACACCATTATGGCATCCCCCATAGCATCATCACTGACAATGGCACGAACTTTACAGCCAACGAGGTCAAACTTTGGTGCAACAACATGGGCATCAAGCTCGATTATGCTTCTGTCTATCACCCACAAACTAACGGTCAAGTCGAGCGAGCAAATGGTCTTATCATGAGTGGCATCAAACCCAGATTAGTGCGGTCCTTAAAGGAATCAAACACGCACTGGGTAGAGCATCTCGACTCCGTACTATGGGGGCTGCGGACCATGCCGAATCGCACTACCGGATACACACCTTTTTTAGTGTACGGTGCAGAGGCGGTTCTGCCTTGCGACATAATTCATGACTCACCTCCAGTGTGCATGTACGAAGAAAAAGAGGCCGAGCTCGATCGGCAGGACAGTCTGGATGCCCTGGAGGAGGAGCGCAACGTGGCAAAAGCCCATTCCGCATTCTATCAGCAACAGGCTCGAAAGTATCAAAGTAGAGAAGTACGGGCCAAAACCTATAACGTTTGCGAACTAGTTCCACGCCTGCCGGAGAAGAAAAAGAACAAGCTCAAGCCCAAATGGGAAGGTCCCTTCATTATTGACCAGGTTCTGACCGGTGGAGCATACCTTCTGCGTGATGCATCGGACAATCGACTCGAGCCAAACCCATGGAACGCAGCCAGACTCCGAAGATTCTACGCCTAGTGCCAGACTCTATGTTCGTCTCCTTACCCCCGTCAATTTTTTGCATATCCGTTATCTGTCTTTTCTCTCTTTCTCTCTTCTTTTTTCTTCTCCTCAAGGCCTTAAAAGGCTATCTTGTGTCTTGACTACACAATCTTGACGCGCTAACCGCGCTCATTATACCTAGGGGCTTCTTGGACATAAGCTTAATATAACTATTTTTCTGGGCTTTATGCCCCATACATGTGTTATTCTTCCACATGTACCTTTTTTCGCCATTATATGCATCGATATGACTTAAGTTTTGGCCAAGCTGGGTTACCTAGCTCTTGTATTTATGCCCTATGTTCCCGTTAATTCGGCTAGGGCATAAGGGGAGCACCTCTGCGATTGTTACTGCCGGGTCAGCCGGATGTGTACCTCAGACTGGGTGAAGCCGAAAGCTAGCGTTCTTAAGGGAATATTCGGTCGGTTAACAAAAGGTGACTTTCATTTATTTTGATACATGCCCCCAAATGTTTATAGCCTGCGTCTCTTTTCGCAGTTCAGACATGCACATTAGGGCATGCGTACCCAGGGAAAGGAACCCTTAATGGAACTATTCTCCCTGGAAGATGTTTCTTACTATCCATGTAATATAACATAGCTAGTTGGGTACTTGTCTGTTCAAGCACTTATGACCCCTACGCCTGGTTTCCACGCATACCCCGGTTTTTACATAACCGAGCGGGTATTTGGATACACTCTGGACTATCGGGTCCAGAGGTCGAAGCGAAAAGGTTCGCAATAACAAATGATTTACAATCCGGCTAGGGACATTATATATGTCGCTTAAAGTACACAATCACTAAGGCTGACTAAATTCTTCTTCTATACCATCCAACAGGCTGTCTAGCCTACAATCCTGTTGGGAATACTTTGTGGCTAATTCTACTTGCTCATACACCAAACTGACGGGGATCTCTTTCCCATCAGGCCCCATAGGTCCGACCGCGGCCATGTAGTTCGGATCAGCTTTGGTATATCGCGTCTTCACCATGGCCCAGGCTTCCCTTGCACCTTGTCGGCAGGCTGATATCTTCCATAATCGGAAGCACCGCCGCGCTCTCTCGAGCTTCTCTATAAGCTCCCGCATGCCTCCTGGCGGGGAGGCAGATGGCCACAAGGCTTGGGTAATACCCTGCATCACCCACCGAACTTGTTCATGCAGTTGTGAGAGCTCGGGTAGAAGATCACCTGTAGACCCGGGCATATCCTCCGCGTGACGACCCGTCAGCATACCTGCAGACATAACTCTGTTAGCCGGCTTCTTTGCCGAACTCTTTCAAAAGTTTGTTCAAGCACTTACTGAAAATGCCACGTCGAAGCCGCTTATTCTCCTTCATGGAGTCCGCAATCTGGGCTCAGACATCTTTCAGTTCCACGCCCAGCTGGATATTGGTGTCCTAGAGATTATTTTTCTCCTGCCTGACCCGCGTAAGAACGCGCTCGCCAGCATTTAGCTGTAGATTAGCATGTTGCGCATTCTCCGGCACGGCCTCCGGATTCACTCCGGAGTCATCTCCAACATCTATTGTTAGATTTGCATGCATGCCGCATACTATCTGGTACCTGTCATTCTTTGCAATGGAAACATGTGTTACCAGAGGGGGCCTTCTCAGTCTCCTTGAACGTGGAAAGCGCGGCCCATAGTTGGGCTTTGCACTCTTCCAGCTCTTGAGACAATTGGGTATTCTTCTCTGTAAGAACCTGCACAAATAATGATCCTTAAATCAGTTGTGTCAACTGTTTCAAGTCTCAGGGGATACTGATATATATAATCGTCAGATTTTCTTACCCGTATATCCTTTACATACTGGTTCGTGGCTCTAGCAAGACCGTTTTGAGTAGCACGGATGTACGCGTCTCCTGAGTTGAAAGCATCGAACGCCTCTTGGGAGAAACAAGCGTCACGGAGTACGGCCCTGCGACACGGGTGATTCATGGCGCTCTCCACTTAGGAATTTGTAGTGGATAGTCTATCCGCATCCTCTGTAGGAGGATCATCGAGTGTTCGCCCCGTGTTAGCTTCCGCCTCTATGTCCGGCCCTAGAGCCTGACTGCTGGAGGCGTGATTGGCAACCTCTCCGGATATAGTCCGGCGAGTGTTTTCCCTACTAGGAAACATGGACATCATTATATTTTAAGAAAAACGACAACCACGGAGTGAGGTTCTGTATCATATTTCTGCGCCAACGTCTCAGTCCTGACCGCCTTCCTTTTAGGCCTACCCGGCTTCGGTGTCCGTTGTTGCGGATCACTGCGGGTTTGGCATGGCGTCCCGAGGGCCTTCCCTGTAAAACACCATATGTGTACGGTAGGTGAGTGCATAAAAGGGGATCCTTCTCGGAAGTTGGGACTCCGGGTTTCTTACATGCAATGCAGGGAGTAGCCCAGGATAGTCGGCTATGATGGCCACCATGGCATCATCGTAGCTCAATTGATAGAATGCCATGTCAGGATCCTCTTCGAGTCCGGGATCCTCTTCGAGTCCGGGATCTAGGGCCTGGTCAGGGTCCTCCAGTTGTGGAGGTGGGCTGCTGACCTCCCTTACAGCTTTTCGTAGTTCCTGGCATGAAACGGCAAGGTGAGTATTTATGACGAAGAATGCGGGAAGGTTGGGAGTGAAAAGTGACAGCTCACCCAGCTTGGAGGGTTGTACATGGAGAATCCATCCTATGGTTAATACGAATGAACTCCTCTTCCTCTCCCTTGAACAAATCGGACAGAATTTTTGCTAGAGCAGCAACTGAGTCCGGTCCCTTACGCCCGTAGCGGGTGGCATCATCTTCCCCGTTAAAGCACCACATGGGGTGCCCTCGATATTGAAGTGGCTGCACCCACGCATTATACATATTGACATAACCTCGATTATTGTCAGTCCTGATTGAGCCAGCACTTTTATCCGGCCCATCAGGTAAAGGACTTCTCTGTTATCTTCCTCCTAAGGGCTCCGTGGGCGCCACCTTCGGCGTTTCTTCAAAGGGGCATTGTCGAACTCGGGAAGACCCATCTGAATAGGATCTGGAAGGGGGACGTCCTTCATGTAAAACCACTCTGAAGGCCAATCTTCAGACGTCTTCTTCGGGGTACCGGACAGGTATCTGTTCTCGGCGATGCACCATATTTCGGCTCCGCCCACTTGATATATTGACCCCTTCTGTGTATGGGGCACAAGGCAGAATAGCCTCTTCCACAGCTCGAAATGAGCTTCGCAGCCCAGAAACAACTCACAAAGGGCAACATAACCAGCGATGTGTGATATGGAAGCGGGGGTGAAATTATGCAACTCGAGGCCATAAAACTCCAGGAGCCCGCGGAGGAATGGATGGATTGGAAATCCAAGTCCCCTTAGTAAATAAGGGACAAGGCATACCCGCTCCCCCTTGGAGGGTGTAACACCCCAAAAATTTTAACCATGATTTATTTATTAAAATATTGCCAAGAAATTAAATTTCCATTTTTTTGTGGATTTATCTTTTGATTTCAGAACCACTCTTTTCTTTGATATTGTGGAGTTTTCACCCCAAGTGAAAACTTTTCAAAAATATTGTTGGACTTGTTTACCCTCTCAGGAAAAACATTTCTTTATCAGTGGATTTATTTGCATAATTATGTTCCCTGGGCTTTATTTCTTTAAAAATAATTTTTCATAAGTTTTGGAGCCTCTTTTGCACTACAACCCTTTGATAAAATTAGTTATAAGTTTCACGAAAATTTGGAGATGTCATGGGATGCTCCCACGTCACTTGTATGCAAATATCTCTTTTAGTCATTTGGAAATTTTGAGCTCTACCCGAAGTTTTCAAATCTGGTCCAGTTTGTAAAATTGCACTACAACCTATTTAAATATTTCTTTAAAGCTTCCACCAAAATTAGGGGATGTTAGTAGTAGTGTATAATTCAATTTTATTTAAAAACCCACTGGTGTTCTTTGAAAAATTTGAGAAAATCATCCTATTTTGCTCTCTGGTCCAGTTGGGTGTTTTCTACTGCAACCCTGTTTTGTTTTGCTCTAGTGCCCATGATCTTTCTCCTGCTTATAGTCCACCCTACCAAACCCTTAAGTTCAGGAGATTGGGCCCATTGGAGGATTTTAAGTACATGCAATAATGCCCTTTTCTTTCTGTCCAGATTTGGTTTTCTCAAAAACTTGCACTAACAAGTTTTTGTTTTTGACAAACTAAACTTGCCACCCTGTTTATCATCTAAAGAGACTATGATCTGGAGTTTTTGGCCACCCCAAGAGATGCCTAGATGATCATAGCACTGTCAAACACCTTGTGTGCAATGCCAATTTTGGCTTGGTTTTTAGTTTGCATTGTGGACTTGATCCCCTTACCAAACCACGATGTCCACTAATCTCCTTGCAGACAATAACCTAGAACTGTTAATCCCCAGCCTCATACAAGCCCTCTAGCACGAGCTGGCATTATGTCGAGCACCTAGCATGCGTGCTCTAGGCGCGGCCAGAGCACGCGCTTTGCACGTGCGTGCGCCCGAGTCGCCACGTCCCACTGCCGCCTCCCCGTGCCCGTTTTGATCCATTCCCTCTCATAGCCAACACGCCCCGACCCCTCCCTCGTCGCAGAGCCACCCTGGCCCCCTCCTGGCACTCCACAGCGGCACCACCAAAAGCCGCCGATGGCCGCAGCAGGCCTCTGCCATGGACGGCGCCGCCCGAGCCACTCCAGTCCGCCAGCTGCCCTCTGGAACAGCTCGAGCTCATCCATGAGCCGCCCGCTAGCGCTCGTCGCTGCCATGTCGCCCTGCCTGCTACAGAACGGCGGTCCGCCGTTCATATCCACGGCCGCCACGGGAACCGACCTCTCCGGGCTATAAATAGCCCCTCCGATCACGCCTAGGCTTGTCAGCAACCTTGTTCGAGTAGTAGGAAGCCCCACTTCCTCCCTAGTTGGTCAGAGGCCATCCTCTCCCCCAACTCTGGTAGGTTCAGCCGCCGCCATGCTCCGACAAAATCCGGCCAAGGCCGAGGCCCCTAACCCCTCCCGTGCTCCCATCCTCTTCCCCTCGATCATGCGGAGCCACCCCACCTCTCAAACATGATCGGGGGCCATCATAGCCCAAGACCCCAATCCACCAGAAGTTGTCGTCTGCCGCAAAGCTCGCCGACGGCGACTCCCTTCGTCCTCGCCACCATCTCGACCACTGGGAGGACCGCCCTGGACTGGCGGATCCATCCCTGCCCTCGGAACCCAGTGGGGAGCCGCCGTTCGTCGACGGCGATCGCCGGAACCCCGCCTTCGCTCGGACAGAGGAGGAAGAAGACGCGGGCGACTGGTCAAACCTGACCAGTGGGCCCAAGGAACCCACTGTCAGTGACCAAGAGACGACCCGCGCCAGTTTAAGTGGAAGCGTATTCCGCAAAATACGTATTCGCTAAGAGGAAAGCATAAGCTCCCCGAAACATTTTCTTTTTCTGATTTTTATTAAAAACAGATTTTGACTAAACTTTGACTGGCTATAACTTTTTAAATATAAGTCCAATTGATTTCATTCTCTTTCTTGTTTCTCAAATTTTGTCTAGTTTATTTTCATATTTATTTGAAAATTTTCCAAACAACTTTTTTGTACCGTTTTGAAACTATGTGTTGATTTGAATTTTTTTCAAAATAGGATTTTTGAAGAAGGAACCAACTTTCAAAAAAAGTGCACCCCCACTTACATACTCTCCAAGGCAAGCATTCTAAACCCTGGAATAATATTGTCATTTGTTGTTTGAAACAGTTACAACACCACCTTGTCTCAGAGTTTTCGTTATTTTATGCAATGATAAGATCATACTCATGAGTGCATATTGATGATCCCGTGCTATTGGTATTCGATATGTTTGTGATAGTAGTCATCCTCGTATGCCTTTCATGCCTAACGGAAGGAATCCGGGAAAGCCTCTGTCTTGGGTAGACACGAGCTTGTCCCTAGTTCTTCGTCCAGACGGTTATGTCCGGTAAGGCATGGTGGGGTACGATGAGCGGTGATTCTGTCTGATTGGTATGAAATATACTTCGTATGCTTATCATGAAGGTAATGCTTTAACCTCCTGAGTCGACCATAGATCGAGTCTTGTTCCAGTAACCCCCATACTTGTTTCGTACTACCACTTGTCCCCGCCATATGTAGGGTATGGTTCAGTAAGTTGTCAACCCCTTTCCTAGCACATACCGTACAGAGAGGCCATGGTGGAAGATACCGGCTGCATCCGGTAGGCATGCTACCTGGTCCGGGGGCATGGGTGTTTTCGGTTGGAGCCGAAGGGGGTAGCTCCGCTAGTTTGCGCGCATTATAAATTTTGTGATCCCATGCTAGTCGAGGTTGTAGCCTCCCCACTTAGAGTTTCGCTTAACGGGTGTCATGGGTGATTTCCAGACACCGGTAAGTTAGGCTGGTGTGTGCGGTCAGGCGTGTTCTCAATTAAAAGACCGTAGGCGGAATTAGTCCCGATGGACTAAAGGAATCCGTTGCTCGTGGGTAAAGAGTACACCCTCTGCAGAGATTATATCTATTCGAATAGCCGTGTCCATGGTTAAGGACTACAGTCTGGGATGGGTCAAGTGTCGGTCTTAGTGTCGATCTTCGGAGGAAAGATGGCTAAACCAAAACATGGATCATGACATGTGACTCATGATGATTATGATTACTATTATTATGGACTAACCATTTACATTATTTGAATTATTGAGTATCCCTGGGACGGTTCTACCTCCTGGATATTCACTGTGATTATTCTCATATAAGCCCTTTTTGTGGTGTCGGGGAGACACCCAACTGTGGCATGCTTGTCATTCAAATCACTTTATAAGCCCTTTATGTGGTGTCATAGAGACGCCCGACTGTGTCATGCTTGTTATTCATTTACTTTATAAAGCCCTTCATGTGGCGTCGCTGAGATGCCCGACTGTGGCGTGCTTGTTATTTATTTCTATAAGCTCTTTATGTGGTGTCGCACAGACGCCCGACTGTGGCACGTTTGCTACTTATTGCTTTTATAAGCCCTTTATGTGACGTCGCTCAGACGCCCGACTGAGGCATGCTTTATATTATTATCCTTTCGAGGCGTAACTTCAGACACCCGATCGGTGCATTCTGTTTCTACTCCCTTACGGCATATTCATGTTGTAGATGAATAACCTGCTGCATGCATCATGGATGTTTATTTTGTAACGGATGTGTGATCGTAGAATATTTCAGAGCATGAGTATCATTTGTTATATTATACATGTGTTCATAATGTTTGCGAGGACATTCAAAAGTACTCACTGGCTTGTCCCTGGCTATTGTCTTGGCCATATTTCTTGCGTGGAGAGGAGAGTCGCTATGACAACCCTGGAACCCACGCAATGGTGATAGCAGCCTCGTGAAGATAGGAGTTATCTAGGTCAACTGTTCCTATGGGAAATGGAGTCCCATAGACGCTGATGATCCGCAAACCGCTTCCGCCATCAACCTCTAGAAACCATTTGTTGTACTCATAGGCCAGAATGGTCTTGTACTACATATCTTGTATTTTTCTTGGAGTTTCTGTATCAAGTTGATGCCTCATCAGCTAACAGTAATCCTAGGGCTGGTGAGCACAAGGGCCATTTTCTGGGAAATTAATATCCCGAAAATCCGGTCCTGACAACCTTGGTATCAGAGCTAGGCTGACCATTGGCTAATCCTATCTTAGCCAGGTCGAAAAACCTAGGTTAACAAACCCACCAGACCTTAACCTAACCCCGGCCAAGCTTCTCGTGTAAGATAACCACACAGTGACCCCGACACCTTTTGGCAGTCGGTGCCCAACCTATCAGCCTAGCCTGTCGATCACGCGCCAGTGACCGACACCTAAATTGTCTCTTTCACAAGTGTGCGAAGGAAGACTCCGTCCCCTTTTTCTATAAAAAGGGCACGCTAGCCACAACCCAGCGCCGCACAGCCTCTACACCAAAACCAAACTAAAATGCCTGGACCCGTTGTTCACAATGAGACCACAACAACCAACCTTGGAGGTTTTGTGACCGTGCTAGCAAACCTCACCCGCCGTGCCTTTGCATTAGAAGAGCCCCCAGAATATGTCGTGTACCAAGGGCCCATGAGCGGTGAGAGCCGTCAATTCTGGGCCACTGTGCACGTCTATGGTAGAGGTCTATCGCCAGAATGCCCCTACAGGTTCACCGGAAGGACAACTTCCTTTGAGCCACAAGCCATCCAACTAGCTGCTCGAGAGGCTATAGTTCAACTCCGGCACTTGTCGCCCAGAATTAACTGTCGCTCGTTCTACTACTACCCCAGCCGTGACGGGTATGGTAGGCCACCCAGGTTGCCAATGGTGATCACGAGACGGACCCTGCATTGTTGCATCTGGTGCGCTATGTAAGTGCACTGGAGGAACTGTTCGATCAAATCACCCTTGATTTGATCACAGCTCATGGAGAACTGATTCGCCGAGCCCCGGCAAGAAGAGAGGATGAGCCCGATGCCGATAACCCAGTCGTGCTGTTCAGACAACCGATCGAGCCCTTCGGGTCTGCCCCAGCCATCGACCAAAACACTTTGGTGTCCCCAGAAGTGCTTCGTCGCCTTTTGGGAACACGCTCCAACAGGATCGTGGCCAACAACCCCTGCGATGGTCATCATCACTACCCCGACCCTGCAGCTCCTCAACCCCCTCCAGCTAACCCCGACGGTGAAGCCCTTGGAGAAGCCTCGGCGTCCACAAGGCACGCCCGCTTAGATATAAACGAGGTAGACTAAGTCACTCGAGTAGTACCGAGTCTTAGTATGTCCACGACCTGTAATTGTGTGATCTTGCATCGCCATAATTAAATACTGTCTGCTTGTGCGCCCCTATTTTTTTAAATAGTAGTCATGCATAAGTGTGTTGGTGTACGGTTGCATTTTTAATTCTGGGCGTAGCTACCAAAAACCAACCCCGACGACCCCCACAGTAATATGCCACTTTTGTGAGATATGTGTATCCGTGGCATTGACCCCGACCCCATAGAACAGAACCGACAAACTAGTTGCCCCTCAACGTGATAAATAACCCAGCCCAGATGCTATATAAAAGGCCACCTCGTGACCTTGCTAAGTGCCCCTCACCTTGTGCACAACTCTCACAACCATTTATTTGCCATGTCGAGCCCTAGCATTTATCTGAGAACTCCATATGCAACCCCAGGCAGCTTTCTTAAAATATTGTGGGGCTTTACCTGCAGTACCATGAGTTCTATCCATCCACCCCAGTAGGAGTTTCTCAAATCGAGGATTACCCCATCCACCTCGAAATATTGGGCAGTGGTGCACATCCCTCCCGCAAACCAAGACCCAACGGAAATCTCCTTCGTGGGGAAATCTATGCCGACTCCACAAATGGCCATAGAAGCTGCTGCGTACGAAGCGCTTGCTCGCCTTCGATTCGCGGTACCCTATGCCAGCGAACGAGGGTATTATTACTTCCCGAGTCATGCAGCACCCGGAGAAGTAGCATTTTTCCCTGGTGTATGAATTGAGAGAGACCCAGTGCTGGCCAATCTTGCCCACTATGTCATCGCTCAAGAGCGTTTAACCCAGCGAGTAATGGGTTATCTCCAGAGCCTCGCTGATTTAAATCCTCAGATCGCCATCGGCAGACCACTGAGGCCCGACCAGGAGAGACACATTCATCGACTAGTCAATCCGCTTCTCCGATAGAAGAAGAGTGTGCCCCAGTGCCAGAGACGTTTTCTCAACACCCTGTCCATTTACCGTTTTCATTGTAGACATCACTGCTATGTTTATTGTCCCAGCCTTTATTTATGTGTTGCAACGTATGCGTGGTATCCTAAATTTGTGCGACGAATCAAATATTTGGTTTCATTTATGTGAGTAGTTTTTACTGTTGTTAATTTTGATTTAACTAATTCTCATTCGCGATAAATTCTGAAGTGAGATTTTTCCCTGGGTTGTTGCAGCATACATCTCTTCACGACATAGATTTTTTTTATTCACGCAGCACCACAAGAGCAGGCTCACAACCACAACCACCCGACCCCGTGCACTAATTGCAAATCCACGTGTACGTGTTGCACCTAACTGATCACCTCCCTAATACACCATAGTCTCTGAAGGAGAGAATTGTGGGTAATTATTTGGGTGCAAGTTGCCTACAACACACTGATAGCAGTTAGCACCCGACACCGCACTTAATCCTCATAATCCCCGCCACCGTGGAGAGCTAACACTCGAGCGGCAACATCATGACGATCATCGAGGATCATCGCGCACAAGAGCACGGAGAACCCCAGCAATACCGCCAACCCTATGCACACCAGGATCATGTACCAGTCCGACATCGCCTCCGCCATTAGAGCCTCGTCTCGAGCTCCTGCAAACAGAAATGGAGGAGGAGGAAGGAGAAGGAGAAGCGAGGCCAGGTGTGAGGAAGAAGAAAGGAGCACCTCGGTCATTTTATAGCTCGAGATCAATGTACGGTGGGCGAAGTCCACCAGCGCCGCTCGTCGCTCGATCGCCGGTGTTCGGAGGCGAATCCGCGAGCAGTGCCGACAACGCACTGGCCCGCGAGGTGAGTGCATGCTGCACCGGTAGCTAGCACGCCGCGCACTACCGTAGTACGGCCTAGATGCCCTACGCGCTAGACATCACCGGTGGAGAAAGCGCGGGAAAGCGCGCGAGAGAGAGGAAGAAGAGAGAGCCAGAGGTAGAAGAAGAGACTGACAGTGGGCCCTGGGTCCACCCGTCAGCCAGAGAGAGCACTGTGCTCTCGGGTGCGACCAGCGTATTTTAGAAATTTAGAATTTAATTCTAAATTTTCTGTAACCAAAAGTAGAAATATCTCGTTTTCCCCCAACCATGGATTTTTCCACGCAACGCCAGTATCCCACACTGTACTTTTACACCACTTATTTGCCCACTCACTGTAGCCACATTTTATTGCATATTACTTTGAGATAGTAGGAGTAATTCTTTTCAAGCAGCCCTTAGCAAATCTCGAGGACGAGATTTCTCTTAAGGGGGGTAGTGTTGTAACACCCCAAAATTTTTAACCATGATTTATTTATTACAATTTTGCCAAGAAATTAAATTTTCATTTTTTTGTGGATTTATCTTTTGATTTCAGAACCACTCTTTTCTTTGATATTATGGAGTTTTCACCCCAAGTGAAAACTTTTCAAAAGTATTGTGGACTTGTTTACCCTCTCAGGAAAAACATTTCTTTATTAGTGGATTTATTTGCATAATTATTTTCCCTGAGCTTTATTTCTTTAAAAATGATTTTTCATAAGTTTTGGAGCCTCTTTTGCACTACAACCCTTTGATAAAATTAGTTATAAGTTTCACCAAAATTTGGAGATGTCATGGGATGCTCCCACATCACTTGTATGCAAAAATCTCTTTTAGTCATTTGGAAATTTTGAGCTCTACCCCAAGTTTTCAAATCTGGTCCAGTTTGTAAAATTTCACTACAACCTATTTAAATATTTCTTTAAAGCTTCCACCAAAATTAGGGGATGTTAGTAGTAGTGTATAATTCAATTTTATGCAAAAACCCACTGATGTTCTTTAAAAAATTTGAGCAAATGATCCTATCTTGCTCTCTGGTCCAGTTGGGTGTTTTCTACTACAACCCTATTTTGTTTTGCTCTAGTGCCCATGATCTTTCTCCTGCTTATAGTCCACCCTACCAAACCCTTAACTTCAGGAGATTGGGCCCATTGGAGGGTTTTAAGAACATGCAATAATGCCCTTTTCTTTCTGTCCAGATTTGGTTTTCTCAAAAACTTGCACTAACAAGTTTTTGTTTTTGACAAACTAACCTTGCCACCCTCTTTATCATCTAAAGAGACTATGATCTGGTGTTTTTGGCCACCCCAAGAGATGCCTAGATGACCATAGCATTCTGTCAAACACCTTGTGTGCCTGGCCAGTTTTGGCTTGGTTTTTAGTTTGCATTGTGGACTTGATCCCCTGACCAAACCACCATGTCCACTAATCTCCTTGCAGACTCTAACCTAGACCTGTTAATCCCCAGCCTCATCCAAGCCCTCTAGCACGCGTTGGCATTATATCGAGCACCTAGCGTGCGTGCTCTGGGCGCGGCCAGAGCGCGCGTTTTGCACGTGCATGTGCTCGAGTCGCTGCGTCCCCCTGCCGCCTCCCCGCTCGCAGCCAGCGCGCCCCGACCCCTCCCTCGTCACAGAGCCGCCCTGGCCCCCTCCTGGCACTCCACAGCGCCACCACCGCAAGCCGTCGCCGGCCGCAGCAGGCCTCTGCCATGGACGGCGCCGCCCGAGCCACTCCAGCCCGCCAGCTGCCCTCTGGAATAGCTCGACCTCATCCACGAGCCGTCCGCTAGCACTCGTCGCCGCCACGTCGCCCTGCCTGCTACAGAATGGCGGTTCGACATTCCTATCCACGGCCGCCACGGGAACCGACCTCTCCGGGCCATAAATAGCCCCTCTGATCACGCCTAGGCTCGTCAGCAACCTTGTTCGAGTAGTAGGAAGCCCCCCTTCCTCCCCAGTTGGTCAGAGGCCATCCTCTCCCCCAACTCCGGCAGGTTCGGCCGCCTCCACGCTCCGGCAAAATCCCGCCAAGGCCGAGGCCCCTAACCCCTCCCGTGCTCCTATCCTCTTCCCCTCGATCCTGCTGAGCCACCCCACCTCTCAAACATGATCGGGGGCCATCATATCCCAAGACCCCTGAGGGAGTCCTGGATTAGGGGGTGTCCGGATAGCCAGACTATAACCTTTGGCCGGACTCTTGGACTATGAAGATACAAGTTGAAGACTTCGTCCTGTGTCCGGATGGGACTTTCCTTGGCGTGGGAGGCAAGCTTGGCAATACGGATACGTAGATCTCCTCCCATTGTAACCGACTCTGTGTAACCCTAGCCCTCTCTGGTGTCTATATAAACCGGAGGGTTTTAGTCCATAGGACGAACAACAATCATACCATAGGCTAGCTTCTAGGGTTTAGCCTCTTTGATCTCGTGGTAGATCTACTCTTGTACTACCCATATCATCAATATTAATCAAGCAGGAGTAGGGTTTTACCTCCATCGAGAGGGCCCGAACCTGGGTAAAAACATTGTGTCCCTTGTCTCCTGTTACCATCCGCCTAGACGCACAGTTCGGGACCCCCTACCCGAGATCCACTGATTTTGACACCGACATTGGTGCTTTCATTGAGAGTTCCGCTGTGCCGTCTCCATCAAGAAGGATGCCTCATCCCGTCTTTAAAGACGGCACTGTTGCTAAGGGAGCTTTGGATGTCGGCCAAACTCTCTGGCTAGGTGGTTTTCTTATGACTGCCTGTTCGGCCGCTGCGCCGACAATGACTTCTCGGGTCGTCAAAAGCAATCTTCACGTGAACTCGGAACTCGCCGAGCAGTTAGATCCAATGGAGCTCTCTTCCCTAAACAAGCTCTTGGATCGCATCGTCACCCTGGGAGTCGCTACAGACTATGATCAGATTGGACCTAAACCCGATCTGAGAGAGATCAACTCTCCCCAGGTCACCCATCACGTTGCAGTGGTGGAGGAACAATGCGGCGACCCTTCATCTATCTTAAGGACTAGCTATGTCCGGATTCCCGATCCCTCCAAGCCGGATACCCGCGGAGGGGAGGATGTCACTCAAGACCTGAACCTAGAGTCAGGCAGTGGGCTAGATTCAGTGGAAAACATCCAAGAATCCAAACTTCCGAGTTCGGAAACTTCTTGGCCCCTGAGTCTCCGATTGGGTGAGGTTTCGGATTCAATTCCACCCACCCAAACATAAGCGATCTATCCCAAATTAGGCAAGAGCCCGAAGAAACAGTACACCATTACTGGGCCAGATTCCTCCTGGTCATGAACAGGATAAAGGACTGCCGCGAGGAAGACGCAATTTCATTCTTCTGCAATAATTGCACAGACAAGGGAATCCTCAACGCCATAAGTCGCCGTGAAATTACACGCTTTGCCGACTTGGCGTCCATAGTACGAAAGTACTGTGTGATGGAGAGCGCCCGGAAAACTGAAATAAAATTTTGGGACAATCCGGCCCTGAATACAAACCTAGTCCGAAATAAAAGGGTGCATTATCGCCAGACACCCGGGTTAAACACCAAAAAGCAAAAACCCTCTACAGGGCATGGAACCGTACTGGAGGGATGGCTTAATGGACCCTGTAAAATTCACAGTGCAGAGGGCGCCACACCAACTCATAGCATTAGAGCATGTTGAATACTCCGACAGGTGGCCAGAATGGCGAAGATCTTCTAACCCCAGAAGCCACAGAGCACCAGCCCAGGGATACCAGTACAGTATTAACAGTCTTCGAGACTTTTGCATCAAATAATATGCGAAAATGAACACTCCGCAGCATTGCCGAAGTCTACCACGTGGCAACAATAAACCCATGGAGTGACACGGCTATTACTTTTAATGCCAGTGACGAACCTAAATTCCGAACAGCACGAGCACCAGCCGCATTGGTCCTTAGTCCAATAGTGGACGGCTTTCGACTCACCCAGGTACTCATGAACGGTGGCAGCGGATTGAACCTCATTTATGAGGAAACCCTTCGAAAAATGGAAATAGACTGGAACCGCATTGAGCGAAGCAGCACAACCTTTAGAGGAATAATCCCCAGTCGGGAAGTGTGTTGTATAGGAAAAATCACACTAGATGTGGTGTTCGGCACGCCGGACAATTACAGGTCTAAAGAGGTCACGTTCCAAGTGGCACCGTTCAGTAGCGGATACCATGCTCTATTAGGGCGGGAGGCGTTTACAATCTTCCAAGCCATACCCCATTACGGGTACATGAAGCTCAAAATGCCCAGGCCCAACGGAATCATCACTCTTGCTAGTGATCCGTACATAGCACTCCGCCGAAAATAAGACAGTCGCACTGGCCCTCGAGGCACTATCTGAAGCCCTAGCGGCCGAGGAACTGACTGCGCTGCGCTCCATGGTGAACAGGGATGACGTGATACTCGATAAAAGATCCAAGTCCACCTCCTTTAAACCGGCGGACGAAATAGTCAAATTCCAAGTCCATCCAACGGACCCTGCAAAAATAGCTTCCATCGGGGCACAATTAAACCCTGATGTAGACGCCGCACTACGAGAGTTCCTATGCGAGAACTGGGACATTTTTGCCTGGCACCCTTCAGATATGCCAGGAATCCCACGCAGGCTGGCCGAGCACAGCCTAAATATCCTAAAAGGATTCAAGCCAGTCAAGCAGGCTCTTCGGCGTTTCTCCGAACCTAAGAGACAAGCCATGGGAGAGGAACTAGCCAAGCTATTGGAGGCTGAATTCATCAAAGACATAAAACATTCGGACTGGCTAGCAAACCTGGTGATGGTACCAAAGAAGGATAAATCCTGGCGCTTATGTGTCAATTTTAAGGACCTCAACAAGGCTTGCCCAAAGGATCCCTTCCCCCTCCCCTGCATCGATCAAATCATCGACGCTACCACAGGACACGATTCATTGTGTTTCCTCGATGCATACTCCGGCTACCATCAAATTAAGATGGCAGAGCCAGACCAAGCCGCAACGGCATTCATCACACCGTACGGCCCATTCTGCTTCAACACAATGCCCTTCGGGCTCAAAAACGTCGGCGCAACATATCAGCGCATGATTCAGACATGTCTGGCAAACCAAATCGGCAAAACAGTGGAGGCATACGTAGATGACGTGGTCGTCAAAACCAAGCACGCCGAATCTCTAGTAGACGACTTGAGGCTCACATTCGATAACCTCCGAACATACGACATTAAGCTCAACCCGGAAAAATGCGTTTTCGGCGTACCAGCCGGAAAGCTCTTGGGCTTCATTGTATCCGGTAGAGGAATTGAAGCAAATCCAGCCAAGATCCGAGCTCTGTCACAATTGGATATCCCAAAGGACCTCAAACAAATACAAAAATTGACTGGATGTGTGGCGGCTCTAAGCCGCTTTATCTCCCGCTTGGTAGAAAAGGCATTACCCCTTTATCGCCTCCTCCGGCGCACCAAACACTTCGAGTGGACGGATGCCGCCACGGCCGGACTCGACGAAATAAAAGCCATATTGGCAACAAACCCAGTCCTGGCCGCGCCAAACATTGGCAAACCAATGCTATTATACATTGAGGCAACTCATCAAGTTGTAAGCGCAGTGCTCGTCGTCGAACGAGAAACGGACGGACACAAATTCCCCCTTCAAAAGTTGGTTTACTATGTGTCCACTGTCCTTACTCCATGCACGTCACGGTACCCGCATTATCAAAAGATAGCATACATGGTATTTATGGCATCCCGGAAGCTGCAACGCTACTTTCAAGAGTGTTTGATAACGGTAGCCTCGGAAGTACCACTTAACGATATTATAAACAACCGCGACGCGACGGGCCGGGTTGCCAAATGGGCCATTGAGCTCCTCCCGTTCGACATAACTTACAAGCCACGGCGAGCTATTAAGTCGCAAGTTTTGGCCGACTTCGTCGCCAAATGGACGGAAGCCGAACTCCCTAAAGAGTACGGCACATATTCCAACTGGATCATGCACTTCGATGGCTCTAAAATGTTGGCTGATCTGGGGGCTGGCGTCGTTTTGACATCCCCAACAGGAGATATAGTTCAATACGTACTCCAGATAATGTATACGGACTCCATCAACGCAGTCGAATATGAGGCCCTTCTACATGGTCTCCGGATGGCAGTATCCATGGGCGTTCAACGCCTAGAGGTGCGCGGGGATTCGAACCTCGCGATATCCCAAATAAATGGAGACTTTGATGCCAAGGATCCGAAAATGACAGCTTATCGCAACGTCGTCCTGAAAATGTCAGCTCGGTTCGAGGGGCTCGAATTTCACCATATAGCCCAGGAAAACAATCAGGCAGCAGACGTCCTGGCATGCATCGGCGCAAACGCGATGCTCTCCCTCCCAACATCTTCTTGGAGAGGCTGTTCAAGCCATCCGTAGTATGGGAAGGGGAACCCGGAAATAATAGCCCGGACCCAACCGCACTGCCCGACACCGAACATTCTGACATAATTGGAGGCTCTGCCAATGAAATAACATCTTCAGCCCACGTAATAATGGCAGTCATCGCCCCGTGGACAGAACCATTCCTAGCCTACCTAACTAAGCAGGAACTTCCCGAGGACCAAAACGAGGCATGCTGCATAGTGCGGCGATCTAAAGCCTAAAAAGTCCATGAGGGAGAGCTTTATAAGAAAAGCACCACCGGAGTCCTTCAAAGGTGCATCTCCGAAGAGGAAGGGCGGAATCTTCTGGCTGAAATTCATGCCGTACTCGGCGGTCACCACGCTGCAGCCCGGGCCCTTGTAAGCAAGGCCTTCCGTACAGGCTTCTATTGTCCGACGGCCCGGGAAGACGCTCGGGACTTAGTCCAACAATGCGTTGGTTGCCAGCTTTTTGCTAACCAAAGCCATATGCCACCCACCGCCCTCCAAACTATCCCCATCACCTGGCCCTTCGTGGTCTGGGGGCTTGACATGGTCGGACCCCTTAAAGGAGGAACCCACAAGCAAAAATACTTACTGGTCATGGTGGATAAGTTCACCAAATGGATAGAGGCCAAGCCTGTTAAAACGGCCGAATCCGGACCGGTGATAGACTTCATATCCGGGGTCGTACACCGTTATGGCGTCCCCCACAGCATCATCACTAATAATGGCATGAAATTTATGGTCGACAAGGTAAAACTCTGGTGCAAAAACATGGGCATCAAGCTTGACTATGCTTCAGTCTATCACCCACAAACTAACGGTCAGGTCGAGCGAGCAAATGGTCTAATCATGAGTGGCATCAAACCCAGGTTAGTGCGGTCCCCCAAGGAATCGAACACGCACTGGGTAGAGGAGCTCGACTCCATACTCTGGGGGATGCGGACCACGCCGAACTGCACTACCAGGTACACACCATTCTTCATGGTATACGGCGCAGAGGCAGTTCTGCCTTGCGACATAATACATGACTCACCTCAAGTGCGCATGTACGAAGAAAGAGAAGCCGAGCTCGATCGGCAGGACAGTTTGGACGCCTTGGAGGAGGAGCGTGACGTGGCAAAAGCCCGTTCCGCATTGTATCAACAACAGGCTCTAAGATACCAAAGCAGAGAAGTACGGGCCAAAACTTACAATGTTGGCGAGTTAGTTCTACGCTTGCCAAATAAGAAAAAGGACAAACTCAAGCCCAAGTGGGAAGGTCCCTTCATTATTGACCAAGTCCTGACTGGTGGAGCGTACCGTCTACGGGATGCATCGGATAATCGACTCGAGCCGAACCCATGGAACGCAGCCCGACTCCGAAGATTCTACGCCTAGCACCGGACTCTGTGTTCGTCTCCTTCCTCTGTCCATTTTTTATACACAATCTTCCTTATATTTTTCTCCTTCTCCCCTTCTCTTCTCTCACAGCCTTTAAATGCCCATTTGTGTCTTGTTTGGACGCAACTGGCGCGCTATCCGCGCTCATCATACCTGGGGGCTTCTTTAACAGAAGCTTATTCATACGGGCTTTATGCCCAACACATGTGTTATCCTTCCACATGTACCCTTTATTCACCATTATATGCATCGATATGACTTAAGTTTTGGCCAAGCTGGGTTGCCTGGCTCTTGTATTTATGCCCTACGTTCCCGTTAATTTGGCTAGGGCATAAGGGGAGCACCTCTGCGATTGTTACTGCCGGGTCTGCCGGATGTGTACCTCAGACTGGGTGAAGCCAAAAGCTAGCGTTCTTAAGGGAATATTTGGTCGGTGAACTAAAGATGATTTTTTACTTACTTACTTATGCGCCCCTAGATGTTTTTTCTACGTCTCTTCTCGCAGTCCGGACATGCACTTTAGGGCATGCCTCCCAGGGAAAGGAACCCCTAACGGAACTATTCTCCCTGGAAGATGTTTCTTACTAAGCATGTAATATAACATAACTAGTTGGGCACTTGTCTGTTCAAGCACTAATGACCCCTACGCCCGGTCTCCATGCATGCCCCGGTTCTTACATAACCGAGAGGGTATTCGGATACAATCTGGACCATCGGGTCCTGAGGTTGAAGCAAAAAGGTCTGCCACGACAAACGATATACAATCCAGCTAGGAGGCATTATACATGTCACTTTAAATTACATAGTCAATTTTACTGGTTGAATTCCTCTTCAATACCATCCAATAGGCTGTCTAGTCTACAGTCCTGTTGGGAATACTTTGCGGCCAATTCTACTTGGCCGTACACTAAGCTCACAGGGATCTCCTTCCCATCGGGCCCCATAGGTCCGACCTCGGCCAGGTGGTTTGGGTCAACCTTCGTGTACCGCGTCTTCACCATGGCCCAGGATTCCCTGGCACCTTGACGGCAGGCCGATATCTTCCATAATCAGAAGTGCTGCCGAGCTCCCTTCAGCTTCTCTGCAAGATCTCCAAGTCCTTCGGGTACGAAGACAGACGGCCACAAGGCCTGGGCTACGCCTTGCATCACTTGCCGAACTCGTTCGTGCAGTTGTGAAAGCTCGGGAAGAAGGTCACCCGTAGAACCGGGCATTTCCTTTGCAGGACGACCTGTTAGCATACCTACAAACATAACTCTGTCAGCCAACTTCATCACCGAACTCTTTTTCAAAGTTCGTTCAAGCACTTACTAAATATGCCACGTCGAAGATGCCGATTCTCCTTAACAGAGTCCGACAGTTGGGCACGAACATCCTTTAGTTCCACGCCTAGCTTGGTGTTGGCATCTAGGAGATCATTCTTCTCCTGCCTCACCCTCGTAAGCACACTCTCATCGGCCTTCAGCTGGCGTAGGAGCTGTTGCTTATCCGGATTTACTCAGCGTCATCTGCAATTTTATCGTCAGATCTGCATATACGCCGCACTTTATATGATACTTATCATTTGAAGGATATATTACCAGAGGGGGTCTCTTTGGGCTCCCCTGCTGCGGCCAGTGCATCCTGAAGTTGGGCTTTGCACTCTTCCAGCTCCTGGGACAGTTGGGTATTCTTTTCTATAAGAACCTGCATAACAAATGATCCTTAAATCAGTTATTCTAACTGTTTCAAGTCTCAGGGGCTACTGATATATATAATCACCAAATTTTCTCACCCGTATGTATTTTACATACTGCTCCGTGGCTCTGGCTAGACCATTTTGAGCGGCACGGAGGTACGCATCTCCCGAGTTGAAGGCATCCGATGCCTCTTGGGAGCAACAAGCGTCACGAAGAACAGTCCAGCGACGCATGTGGTTCATGGCACTTTCCACCTTGGAATTGGTGGCGGACAGTCTATCCGCATCCTCTGTCGGAGGAGCGCCCGGCGCACGCCTCGTATTCGTTCCCGCCTCCGAATCCGGCCTTGGAGCCTGGCTGGTGGAGGCGCGATTAGTAGCCTCTCCGGATATAGTCCAACGAGTGCTCTTTTTCCTAAAAAGAAGGCATGGGCGTTAGTATGCCTCTGAGAATAATGTCTTGGAATAAAGACGGCGTGCCATACCGCTGCGCCGGTGTCTCAATCCGGACTGCGTGTCTTTTCAGCCTGCCTAGCCTCGCGGCCCCTTGTTGGCTAGTCGCCGCAGGCTCGGCCTTCCGCCTCGAGGACCTCCCCTACAAAACACGGTTGTTATACGGTAATCAAAAACACGCAAGGACGGATCCCTTTTCAAAGTACTGGGAGTTCGGTCTCAGTTACCTGTGAGGCTGGAAGTAGCCCAGGGTAATCGGCCGTAATGGCCACCAAGGCATTGTCATTGCTCAATTGGTAAAATACCCCATCGATCAGCTCCACAGATATGTCCGGATCCTCTTGGGAGGCCGGGTCAAGGGACCGTTCCGGGTCCTCGGGTTGTGTAGGAGGGTTGTTTATCTCCCTTACAGCCTGGTGCAGCTCCTGCGTTGAGATCGCTAGACTGAATACTTAACTATGGGAATATGAAACGATGGGCGAGAAGAAGTGTTCGCTTACCCAGCTCGGAGGATTGTACATAGAAAATCCGCCCTGCGGGTTGACGCGGAGGAATTCCTCCTCTTCTCCCTTGTACAAAGTGGATAAGATCTTTATTAGAGCAGCAACCGATTCTAGCCCTTTACGGCCGTAGCGAGTGGCGTCATCCTCCCCGTTGAAATCCCACATGTGGTGGCCTGTATACTGAAGCGGCTGCACCCCCCGCATAATACATGTGGCCATGACCTCGATCATGGTCAATCCGGATCGAGCTAACAAACTTATCCGGCTCATTAGGTAAAGAACGTCCCTGTCATCTTCTTCCTGGGGGCTCCGTGGACGCCAGCTCTGGCTCTTCTTCAAAGGAGCGTTGTCGAACTCAGGGAGGCCGATTCGAATAGGGTCCGGGAGGCGACGTCTTCTATATAAAACCATTCTGAAGGCCAGTCTTCGGACGTCTTTTTTGGGGTTCCGGATAGATATCTGGTCCCGGCAATACGCTACACTTCGGCTCCGCCCACTTGATATATTGACCCCTCGTGAGAACGGGGCACAAGGAAGAACAACTTCTTCCACAGCGCGAAATGAGCCTCACAGCCCAAAAACAGCTCACAAAGGGCAACTGGAGGCTGTAGAACTCCAGGAGCCCCCGGAGAAACAGCTGAATTGGAAATCCGAGCCCTCTTACCAAATGAGGGACAAGGCATACCCGCTCCCCCTTAGAGGGATTGGGAAGGCTCTTTGCTTGCTCTCCGCCATTATAGGTGGCGAGCCCGGCTCGAACCGGGACCATGTATGCTGGGGGAAGAAATCCCTTGGTCTGAAGCATCACTAATTTGCTGTGCGGGATGGAACATCTCTCCCAATCTCCAGGCTTGGGGCTAGGGGAGCGAGAGGAGAAGTTGCATCGACCGGCCATGATGGAATGGATCTCTGTCGGATGCGCTCCAATGAAGGCTCGCCAAGGGAGGATGGTGTGATTTGGATCTGAATCCTCGTCTCTTTAATAGGCAGCTCATTCGCACAGCTAGGAGGGTAAATGTAAAAACACCCTAGCTCTTCACATTTGCTCGACATGTGGAAAGTGGCCATTATTGGGCGTGGAAGCCAAGGAGCGCAACATTCACAAGAAGCCGGACACTATTTAAATAGGTACACGGAATTTGGAGAGGAACCCGCCTTACAATGCCGAAGACAATTTGCACGCCGGACTCATCGTCATTGAAGCCTGGTTCGGGGGCTACTGAGGGAGTCCTGGATTAGGGGGTGTCCGGATAGCCGGACTATAACCTTCGGCCGGACTCTTGGACTATGAAGATACAAGATTGAAGACTGCGTCCCGTGTCCGGATGGGACTTTCCTTGGCGTGGGAGGCAAGCTTGGCAATACGGATATGTAGATCTCCTCCCATTGTAACCAACTCTGTGTAACCCTAGCCCTCTCCGGTGTCTATATAAACCGGAGGGTTTTAGTCCATAGGACGAACAACAATCATACCATAGGCTAGCTTCTAGGGCTTAGCCTCTTTGATCTCGTGGTAGATCTACTCTTGTACTACCCATATCATCAATATTAATCAAGCAGGAGTAGGGTTTTACCTCCATCAAGAGGGCCCGAACCTGGGTAAAAACATTGTGTCCCTTGTCTCCTGTTACCATCCGCCTAGACGCACAGTTCGGGACCCCCTACCCGAGATCCGCCGGTTTTGACACCGACAACCCCAATCCACCAGAAGTTGCCGTCCGCCGCAAAGCTCGCCGCCGATGACTCCCTTCGTCCCCGCCACCACCTCGACCACTGGGAGGACCGCCCTGGACTAGCGGATCCATCCCTGCCCTCGGAACCCAGTGGGGAGCCGCCGTTCATCGACGGTGATCGCCGGAACACCGCCTTCGCTCGGACAGAGGAGGAAGAAGACACGGGCGACTGGTCAAACCTAACCAGTGGGCCCAAGGGACCCACTGTCAGTGACCCAGAGACGACCCGCGCCAGTTTAAGTGGAAGCGTATTCCACAGAATACGTATTTGCTAAGAGGAAAGCATAAGCTCCCTGAAACGTTTTCTTTTTCTGATTTTTATTAAAAACAGATTTTGACTAAACTTTGACTGGCTATAACTTTTTAAATATAAGTCCAATTGATTTGATTCTTTTTCTGTTGTTTCTCAAATTTTGTCTAGTTTATTTTCATGTTTATTTGTAAAATTTCCAAACAACTTTTTTGTACTGTTTTGAAACTATGTGCTGATTTGAATTTTTTCAGAATAGGATTTTTGAAGAAGGAAGCAAACTTTTGAAAAAAGTGCACCCCCACTTACATACTCTCCAAGGCAAGCATTCTGAACCCTGGCATAATATTGTCGTGTGTTGTTTGATACGGTTACAACACCACCTTGTCTCGGAGTTTTCCTTATTTTATGCGATGATAAGATCATACTCATAAGTGCATATTGATGATCCCATGCTGTTGGTATTCGATATGTTTGTGATAGTAGTCATCCTCGTCTGCCTTTCATGCCTAACGGATGGAATCCGGGAAAGCCACGGTCTTGGGTAGACACGAGCTTGTCCCTAGTTCTTCGTCCAGACGGTTATGTTCGGTAAGGCATGGTGGGGTTCGATGAGCGGTGATTCTGTCTGATTGGTATGAAATATACTTCTTATGCTTATCATGTAGGTAATGCTTTAACCTCCTGAGTCGACCATAGATCAAGTCTTGTTCTAGTAACCCCCATACTTGTTTCGTACTACCACTTGTCCCTGCCATAGGTAGGGTACGGTTCAGTAAGTTGTCAACCCCTTCCCTATCACACACCATACAGAGAGGCCATGGTGGAAGATACCGGCTGCATCCGGTAGGCATGCCACCTGGTCCGGGGGCATGGGTGTTTTTGGTTGGAGCCGAAGGGGGTAGCTCCCCTAGTTTGTGCGCGTTATAAATTTTGTGATCCCATGCTAGTCGAGGTTGTAGCCTCCCCACTTAGAGTTTCGCTTAACGGGTGTCATGGGTGATTTCCAGACACCGGTAAGTTAGGTTGGTGTGTGCGGTCAGGTGTGTTTTCAATTAAAAGACCGTAGGCAAAATTAGTCCCGATGGACTAAAGGAATCTGTTGCTAGTGGGTAAAGAGTACACCCTCTGGAGAGATTATATCTATTCGAATAGCCGTGTCCATGGTTAAGGACTACAGTCTGGGATGGGTCAACTGTCGGTCCTAGTGTCGGTCTTCGGAGGAAAGATGGCTAAACCAAAACATGGATCATGACATGTGACTCATGATGATTATGATTACTATTATTATGGACTAACCATTTACATTATTTGAATTATTGAGTATCCCTGGGACAGTTCTACCTCCTGGATATTCACTGTGATTATTCTCATATAAGCCCTTTATGTGGTGTCGCGGAGACGCCCGACTGTGGCATGCTTGTCATTCAGATCACTTTATAAGCCCTTTATGTGGTGTCGCAGAGACACCCGACTGTGGCATGCTAGTTATTCATTTACTTTATAAAGCCCTTTATGTGGCGTTGCTGAGACGGCCGACTATGGCGTGCTTGTTATTTATTTACTCTATAAGCTCTTTATGTGGTGTCGCACAGACGCCCGACTGTGGCACGTTTGCTACTTATTGCTTTTATAAGCCCTTTATGTGATGTCGCTCAGATGCCCGACTGAGGCATGCTTTATATTATTATCCTTTCGAGGTGTTGCTTCAGACACCCGATCGGTGCATTCTGTTTCTACTCCCTTACGGCATATTCATGTTGTAGATGAATAACTTGCTGCGTGCATCATGGATGTTTATTTTGTAATGGACGTGTGATCGTAGAATATTTCAGAGCATGAGTATCATTTGTTATATTATACCTGTGTTCATAATGTTTGCGAGTACATTCAAAAGTACTCACTGGCTAGTCCCTGGCTATTGTCTTGGCCAGATTTCTTGCGTGGAGAGGAGCGCCGCGATGAGAACCCCGGAACCTACGCAATGGTGATAGCAGCCTCGTGAAGATAGGAGTTATCCAGGTCAGTTGTTCATGTGGGAAATGGAGTCCCATAGACGCTGATGATCCGCAAACCGCTTCCGCCATCAACCTCTAGAAACCATTTGTTGTACTCATAGGCCAGAATGGTCTTGTACTACATATTTTGTATTTTCCTTGCAGTTTCTGTATCAAGTTGGTGCCTCATCAGCTAACAGTAATCCTGGGGCTGGTGAGCACAAGGGCCATTTTCTGGGAAATTAATATCCTGAAAATCCGGTCCTGGCAGAGGGATTGGGGAAGCTCTGCGCTTGCTCCCCTCCATTATAGGTGGCAAGCCCGGCTCGAACGGGGACCATATACGCTGGAGGGAGAAATCCCTGGGTCTGTAACTCTACTAATTGGTTGTGCGGGTCGGAACACTTCTCCCAATCTCCGGGCTTAGGGCTACGAGAGAGGGAGGAGGAGCTGCGATGGCCGGCCATGTTGGCATGGATTTTTCCGAGCACGCTCCGATGGATACTCGCTGTGGGAGGATGGTGTGGTGTGGATCTAAGAATCCCCGTCTCTTTAATAGATAGTTTACTTACATGGCTAGGGTGGCGAATGTAAAAATGCCCTGGCTCCTCGCATTCGCTCGACACGTGGAAGATAGCCCTTATTGGGCACGGAAGCCAAGAAGTGCAACATTTATGGGGAGCCGAACACTACTCAGCAGATATTCAGAATTTGGAGAAGAACCCGCCTTGCAATGCCGAAGACAATCTGCGTGTCGGACTCATCGTCATTGAAGCCTGGTTCGGGGGCTACTGAGGGAGTCCTGGATTAGGGGGTCTCTGGACAGCCGGACTATATCCTTTGGCCGGACTATTGGACTATGAAGATACAAGATTGAAGACTTCGTCCCGTGTCCGGATGGGACTCCCCTTGGCGTGGAAGGCAAGCTTAGCAATACGGATATGTAGATCTCCTCCCTTGTAACCGACTCTGTGTAACCCTAGCCCCCTCCGGTGTCTATATAAACCGGAGGGTTAAGTCCGTAGGACAACATACAATCATACCATAGGCTAGCTTCTAGGGTTTAGCCTCTACGATCTCCTGGTAGATCAACTCTTGTAATACTCATATCATCTAGATCAGTCAAGCAGGAAGTAGGGTATTACCTCCATCGAGAGGGCCCAAACCTGGGTAAACATCGTGTCCCCCGCCTCCTGTTACCATCCACCTTAGACGCACAGTTTGGGACCCCCTACCCAAGATCTGCCAGTTTTGACACCGACAGGAGTCCTACTCCCACTAGGAGGAGGACTCCTCCTCCTAGCGCGCCCTGTTAGGGCCGGCCGGCCTTCCCCCTTGATCCTTTATATACGTGGTCAGGGGGCACCCCAAGACACAAGTTAATCAGTTGATCTTTTAGCCGTGTGCGGTGCCCCCCTCCACCATAATCCACCTCGGTCATATTGTAGCAGTGCTTAGGTGAAGCCCTGCATCGGTAGCATCATCATCATTGTCATCACGCCGTCGTGCTGATGGAACTCTCCCTCAAAGCTCTGTTGGATCGGAGTTCATGGGACGTCACCAAGCCGAATGTGTGCTGAACTCGGAGGTGCCGTACGTTTGGTACTTGGATCGGTCGGATCGTGAAGACGTACGACTACATCAACCGCGTTCTCATAACGCTTCCGCTTACGGTCTACGAGGGTACATAGACAATACTCTCCCCTCTCGTTGCTATATGTGACCATGATCTTACGTGTGCGTAGGAATTTTTTTGAAATTACTACATTCCCCAACAGCTCCAGCTGCAAGTGCCACTGGCGGAGCCACGGCTCTTGTTGTTCGCGGAGGAGGACGGGCGTGCATTTTTCTTGGTCGGCGGCATGCTCGACATCAGCGCGCCTATTGCCATGTCGGTCGTCTGCATCAGAGCGGGGGCGTCCCCACTGTCGCACTATGTGGCCAGGCTGTGGGCGAACAGCCCACCAGGGGAGCCCAAAGGCAGGAACAACGCCATCAAGGTGGAAATGGAGGTGACAAGCAGCAAGGATCGCGGCGATGTCGCCATGCAGGAGCTGACCTTCTTCATAGTTCCGCCCAAGCTGCTGGCCGGGGCTAAGCTGGTGTCCCTCCACATTTAGATTGACAAGCTCACGTCCTAAATGATTCTACAGTGCCTTCTGTTTGTCTTAGTAATATGCTAATATAGGGGTTAGCTTGGTCTACTTTAGCTTAAGAGATGGTGGGTTTTGGTGGCGATGCAACAATTACTTTGACATCAAATCAGTAGTTAAAGTAATTTCCAACAGTCGAACAGATATTTTGTGTATGTTGGATATAAAGATCCTTTGGGTAGGAAGTATAACAACTTATAAGAAGTATAACAGCTTGTATGCTTGTTTGTTCAGGAAGTGTTGCATCCTTGTGCGAGTTGATGCGACACATCAAAGTAGTAGTACTACTAGTAGTAGTACTCCCTCTCATCCTAATTTCTCTGCGCATAAGGCTGGTCATAGTGGGAGTAACATACTAGGTAGTAACATAGATGCCACATAAGAAAAAATGATGAGGTGGCAAGTAATTAATGAGGAGAGAGGCAAATAGAGTAACATAAATATGTTACCATTACATAGCGCTTTCCAATGCCAAATGAATCTACAAAGTAATAAATGAAGACAACTATGTTATCACATACTGACACTACCCACTATGAAGGTAGTAACATAGAGTAGTAACATATGCATGTTGGTACTAGTCTATGTTACTATCCACTATGACCAGCCTAAGTCGAGGCACAGATACCAAGGAGGGCCTGGTTGTCTCTATACTTGGAGACCTCACCCGATTGCATGCGCACCAGGCAGACGAAGCTCGTGGCGTGTTGGTTCCGTGTGCGGCCCACACATTAACCAAAACCTCGCGCCCCCAGCTTAGCTTCCGTGTTTTAAACTTCTCATTCTCAAGGCCAAGGAAGAATGTGAAACCTATGATAGAGCCAATCGGATGGTTGAGAACACTACAATTCATAGCTATAGATGCGTGTGTGAGAGAGGACGAGTGCGTGCGTGCATCTCTTCTCTTCCTGTATAATGTACTAAACTCAAAGTACAAGTGTATGTGGGTGGCATCGACCTAGGGAGCTAGATATGGTGCACGCGAGAAGTCCTGAGAGATAGGTGTAATGCTTCTGAAAAAAGACTAGTCTATAGCTCGCCATGAGGCTATTCCTGTCAAACGCCCCAATAACCGTAAGATATGTATCCGACGGTGCCAGTTATTGCACGTACACAGCAGTAGAAAAAGAACTACCATGGCATATGCTACACCATGGCCGAGAACACGTGCCCACGTTACGCCATCTGGGAATAGTGCCACACTTCGAAACTAGACCCATCAATAAATTTTGAGCTTGCATCTCGTCACATTCCAAATTACTACTACCACGCTATATTTAATTGCAAACTTCTTCACACTGATCACAACCTAAATGGTTTCCCACTTAGGAGCATATTAGTACTCGGTTATAAATACTACTATGCCAAGATGACTGCACATTCCTCCTTAACTCCTCATCCACAAAAACAAACAAGTAATTTAGCATCCTACCCTTACGTCTGCAATGGCCAGCATGAGTTCCGGGTCGAGAGATTAGCACCAGGGAGAGGCGAGCATGGAAGCGGAAGCACGAGAGATGTCCCGCCTCATCGCGAAAGCAACCAACATGTCCCGCCGTGTGGAAGTAGCAGCACAGAGGTCCTGTCGCGCCGTCGAAGCAGCACGGTGGTCCCGCCGCGCCGTTGATGCAGCAGACTGGTCCGGCTGCGCCGCGGAAGCAGCAGAGAGGTCCCGCCACGCCGCTAATGCAGCAGAGTGTTCCGCCGCGCCGCGGCGGCCTGGGAAAATGTCTCGCGGGCAGGCGACGACTCTTATAGGCACATGCATGCAATCGTCCATAGCCAGATGGATCAGATCTTCGGCTGGGCGAGGTTCCAGGACGACATGAAAGCCTCGTTTGAACAGGCTACCGGCGTCATCCGGCAACGAAGGGAGGGCAATGAGAGGCTCCGGGCCGAGCGCGACCTGCTGAGGGTGAAGATCGTCCGAAGTGCAGAGCACCGGGAGGAGACCAGTACCTTGTTGAAGAGGACCAACGTCATCGTCAAGAAACTTATGGACGAGAATGACATGCTCCGCATCGAGCGCCAAAGGCTGGTGGAGGAATCCATGGATGCTCTCAAGCAGCGTCTTGAGGACACAATAGAGCTCATCGCCGCTTGCCATGGAGACTAGTTCCCACGGCCTGCAGCAACGCATCAAGAAAGTAGAGATCAGCGAGCCATATCGTTGTCTTCCTTCTTCTTTTTCCCTTGTGTATTTCAGGCGTAGCCGCATGTGGCTTTTTAATTACCTTACTAATTATGTAATACAATTATTATCCACTGTCGCCGTCCTTATATATTCATTAGTCTTGCTATAAGTCGTAGTAGATGCTATATAGGTCCGTCGGATCTTACATCAAGATCCGTGCAAAAAAATCAGATTTTCTTTTTTCTCTCTTAAATCTCGGTTGAGTGAGACATAGCCACGCCATTAAACAGAGGCTCGGGTGCCATTAATGGAGACCTTGGGAGAGAGGTGGACGGTAGATGGAGGTCAAAGGGCTCTCCTCCCAATAAGCACACATAGGGGTCTGGTCGCACGCCTGCTGTACTCAAATAGCTACCCTGCACGACGCCTCCTGGCTAATAAAAAAACGAGATGCGTGGCGGCACGTAAATGGTAAATAGAACGCCCACTGTTTCAATAATACTTGTGTTTCCGATTGTAACGTGATGACACTTGTTCCAAAATGACTTTGTTGATTGTTAATGTGTGCCCCTTCGCAAATCGGACAACAAAATTACCACAGCTTGTTGGTGCCATGTCATGACACCAAGCAAGTTTCATGATTTTCATGCGTGTTTTGGATTTACAGGAATTAAAAAACCAAGTTTCTCAATGTTTCCAGCCGAGCCACGATGCCCAGATGTTTGAATATCATTCCCATTTCTTGCATGGGACCTAGAAATTTACCCGAGGACACACATGTGATTTTTCAACCAACTTTGGTGCACTGGAGCATGTGCTTGTATTTCAAATTTTAATTATGCACACAAAGGTGACACATTCCCTCTCAGAACCACGAGCCTTCTTGAGAGAAGCTCCGGTTTGCAAGAAACTTATACAAAAACTTGTTCCTGTTTTGCCAATTTTTTACTACAACATGGTAGTACCATGACATGACACCATGCCAAGTTTCATGATTTTCAGGCGTGTTTTGGATTTACAAGAATTTTAAAACCATGTTTCTCAATGTTCTCGGCCAAGCCACGATGCCCAGATGTTTGAATTTCATTCCCATTTTCTTGCATGGGGCCTAGAAATTCACCCGAGGACACACATGTGATTTTTCAACCAACTTTGGTGCATGGGAGCATGTGCTTGCAGTTCAAATTTGAATTATGCACATTAAATGACCAGAAACTTAATTAATGTATAAAAACGGCCAAACGAACCCGAAATAATTCCAACATTTAATAGGGCACTCATGTAGTTCTAGTTGCCTCTATAAAGAAACTCGAGGGGGCAGCATATATTGTTTCGCACTCAAAGGTGACACGTTCCCTCTCAGAACCACGAGCCTTCTTGAGAGAAGCTCCGGTTTGCAAGAAGCTTATACCAAAACTTTCCCCTATTCGGCCATTTGTTTTACCACAGCATGGTAGTACCATGCCATGACACCATGCCAAGTTTCATGATTTCTAGGCGTGTTTTGGATTTACAAGAATTTTAAAACCAAGTTTCTCAATGTTCTCGACCGAGCCACGATGCCCAGATGTTTGAATTTCATTCCCATTTCTTGTATGGGACCTAGAAATTCACCCGAGGACACACATGTGATTTTTCAACCAACTTTGGTGCATGGGGGCATGTGCTTGTAGTTCAAATTTGGATTATGCACATTAAATGACCAGGAACTCAATTAATGTATAAAAAGGCCAAACGAACCCAAAATAATTCCAAAATTTAATAGGGCACTCATGTAGTTCTATGTTGCCTCTGTAAAGAAACTCAAGGGGGGCAGCGTATATTGTTTCACACTAAAAGGTGACAAGTTCCCTCTCAGAACCACGAGCCTTATTGAGAGAAGCTTCGGTTTGCAAGAAGCTTATACCAAAATTTGTTCCTATTCGGCCAACTTTTTTACCACAACATGGTAGTACCATGACATGACACCATGTCAAGTTTCATGATTTTTAGGCATGTTTTGGATTTACAAGAATTTTAAAACCAAGTTTCTCAATGTTCTTGGGCGAGCCATGATGCACAAATGTTTGAATTTCATTCCCATTTCTTGCATGGGACCTAGAAATTCACCCGAGGACACACATATGATTTTTCAACCAACTTTGGTGCATGGGAGCATGTGCTTGTAGTTCAAATTTGAATTATGCACATTAAATGACCAGAAACTCAATTAATTTATAAAAAAAGGCCAAACAAACCCGGAATAGTTCCAAAATTTAATAGGGCACTCATGTAGTTCTATGTTGCCTCTATAAT
>NC_057809.1:431357315-431360797 GCF_018294505.1 Triticum aestivum
ATATCGTTTCACACTCAAAGGTGACACGTTCCCTCTCACGACCACGAGCCTTCTTGAGAGAAGCTCCTATTTGCAAGAAGCTTATACCAAAACTTGTTCCAAATTGGCCCAATTTTTTACCACAACATGTTAGTGCCATGACATCACACCATGCCAATTTTCATGATTTCCAGGTGAGTTTTGGATTTACATGAATTTTAAAACCAAGTTTCTCGATCTTCTCGGCCGAGTCACGACCCCCAGATGTTAGAATTTCATTCCCATTTCTTGCATGGGACCTAGAAATTCACGCCAAGGACACACATGTGATTTTTCAACCAACTTTGGTGCACCGGAGCATGTGCTTGCAGTTCAAATTTGGATTATGCACATTAAATGTCCAAAACTCAATTAATGTATAAAAAGGCCAAACGAACCCGGAATAATTCCAAAATTTAATAGGGCACTCATATATTTCTATGTTGCCTCTGTAAAGAAAATTAGGGGATGCAGCATATATCGTTTTGCACACAAATGTGACACGTTCCTCTCGGAACTACAAGGCTTGTTGAGAGAAACTTATACCAAAACTTGTCCCAATTTAGCCAAAAATTATACATATGAAAATAGGGTTTAGATTATCCGGAACATCTCTCCACCTAGACCAGTGTACTCTGATTTGAATTCAACATAAAATGGATACAAATATTTGAATTGGAGATTGTATGTTACATGTAGTTCATAGTGAAATATGATTACTTCTATATGCATGTTTTTTGTTCTCAAGATAATATTGAAATTATTGTATAACTTGACAACAATCGTATTCAAATAAGTAAAATTGATTCAAATTGAGTCCATATGGTAGACGACAGTATATATGTTCATAGGGTGGAGTAAAATGTTCATATATGATCGAAGATCAAAATGTAGGACTACATCCATTATAAACCACAAGATAATATATTCGAATGCAACATAACGCGGATTCAAAAATTGAAATTTGAGATCCCGCATTTGTAATCATATAAAAAGGGACACGAGTCTTTCTTTTGGTGGGAATTGATTTGTTTTTTGTTGTTGTTGAGGGAAGTGTGAATCGATTTGGTACTGTACAGGGTAATCTTGTTCTCCCGATTATTTTACATTTTTCTTGTAGTTTTTTCAATGACATTTATAGCAATATAGTAAAAGGGGACATGACTATCTTGTGTCTTGTATGAATTGTTTTTGTACATGTTAAGTTTGTTCTACCGAACAAGGAATCCGTGCCTTGTTATCCTGAAATTTTCAAGATCGAGTATCTTTTGTCTCATCTGCTTTGAAACTCCTGCCTCTTCAATCCGTGCCGCGCCTTGTTGCCCTGAAATTTTGACGCGCGCGAAAACTCCCTCCTCATACGAAATCGGTCCCGCAACCCACACAAACGAAATCCCCCTTCTACCCCTCAGCCGGAAATGTTGGCTCGATGTTGCGGTGTCAAAACTGGTAGGGGTACGCTGGTAACTTACCCTACATTTCAGACAAGCGTGTCCCTAAGCCATGGCTCCCCCCTGCTACCTCTTGAGCACTGCGTTGGTTTTCCCCGAAGAGGAAGGGATGATGCAGCAAAGTAGCGTAAGTATTTCCCTTAGTTTCTGAGAACCAAGGTATCAATCCAGTAGGAGGCTATGCGCTAGTCCCTCGTACCTGCACAAAACAAATAAATCCTCGCAACCAACGGGAATAGGGGTTGTCAATCCCTACACGACCACTTACGAGAGTGATACCTGATAGATATGATAAGATAATATTTTTTGGTATTTTTGTGATAAAGATGCAAAGTAAAATAAAGGCAAAGTAAAAAAGCAAAGGAAATAACTAAGTAGTAGGAGATTAATATGATAAAGATAGACCCGGGGGCCATAGGTTTCACTAGTGGCTTCTCTGATAGCATAAGTATTCTACGGTGGGTGAACAAATTACTGTTGAGCAATTGACAGAATTGAGCATAGTTATGATAATATCTAGGTATGATCATGTATATAGGCATCACGACCGAGACAAGTAGACCGACTCCTGCCTGCATCTACTACTATTACTCCACTCATCGACCGCTATCCAGCATGCATCTAGAGTATTAAGTTAAAAACAGAGTAACGCCTTAAGCAAGATGACATGATGTAGAGGGATAAACTCATGCAATATGATGAAAACCCCATCTTGTTATACTCGATGGCAACAATACAATACGTGCCTTGCTGCCCCTACTGTCACTAGGAAAGGACACCGCAAGATTGAACCCAAAGCTAAGCACTTCTCCCATTGCAAGAAAGATCAATCTAGTAGGCCAAACAAAACTAATAATTCGAAGAGACTTCCAAAGATAACCAATCATACATAAAAGAATTCAGAGAAGATTCAAATATTGTTCATAGATAGACTTGATCATAAACCCACAATTCATCAATCTCAACAAACACACCGCAAAAAGATGATTACATCGAATAGTTCTCCACAAGAGAGGGGGAGAACATTGTATTGAGATCCATAAAGAGAGAAGAAGGCACCTAGCTACTAACTATGGACCCGTAGGTCTGAGGTAAACTACTCACACTTCATCGGAGAGGCTATGGTGTTGATGTAGAAGCCCTCCGTGATCGATGCCCCATCCGGCGGAGCTCCGGAACAGGCCCCAAGATGGGATCTCATGGATACAGAAAGTTGTGGTGTAACATCCCAAATTTTCAATTTGGAATGTTATACACTAGATCATCATGCATATCATATTTTCTTGCATTTTGGTCGATCCTAGAAATTTCACGCAACTCAAGGACCTTCGGAGAGAGTTGGAGATTTCGTTATTTTCATATTTGAGTTTTCTCAAATTTTGAAAAGAGGATCATTTGATTTATTTATTTTATCTTCAATTATTTTCTGGTGTTAAAATATATGAGAGAGGGAATAATATGACTTTCCCAAATCTAGGAAAAATGAATATTTAATAAACAGATCAATTTTGGTTTTGCCGGAGTTTTGTTTGCATTTTATTTGGATAGGAAAAAATGCGTGTTTTCAAGAATTGCATTTTAGGTCCGGAGTAAAGTTCATTTTGTTCGACTCATTTTTAGGAGTCGGGGAAAATTTACTTTAGAATTTTTGGAGCCCGTTTAGATTTTCTTTTCTGTGTTTTTCTGCGCGCGAAACCGTTTAAAAAAAAGAGCCAGGCCAGCCGAGCCAAAGGCCCAGCCAGCCGGCCACCGCAGCCGCCTCCCAGCCCCTGCGCGCGTGCGCGCTGCGCGCCAGGCGCCGGCCAGGCCGCCGCCTCGCCTCTTGCTAAAGCCGAGTCCGGCTTGGACTCTAGGGTTAGCCCCTCCCCTTTCCTTGTTTTGTTTTCTTTAGTCCTACTCCGTTTCCTCTTTTTCTTTCCTTTGTTTCGTTTTCCTTTTCCTCTCTATTTCTTGTCCCCTACCCCAAGTAAATCCCCCCCTCACCTATATAAATACCCCAACACCCCCCGCCTC
>NC_057809.1:431361182-431377557 GCF_018294505.1 Triticum aestivum
CCGCCTCTCCACACACCAAAACCCAAGCCCCTCTCTCCTCCCAAGCCGCGCCCCTCACCCGCCGCTGCCGCGCCACCCCACACCCGCGCCGCCGCCGCACCTTGCCCACGCCGCCGGAGCCCCTCGCCGGAGACCTCGCCGAGGTTGCCCCGTGTCTCTTTTCCTCGGATCGTTTTCTTCTAATAGTTCCGATTCTTTTCTTCTCTTCTGATTTGTTTTCTTTCCGGTTCTTCTCTAAACCATTCCGGTTTTCTAGATCGGTTTTTCGTTCGGTTTTCTTTTCCGAAACCCTAGATCGGATTCGTTTTCTTTTCCGATTTAGTTGCCTTTGGACCGTTCGCCGGACCGTTCGTCCTAACGAACGTGATCACCGGATTCTTCTAGGTTAACGAACGTCTGTTCGTTCAACCGTTCTTCTTTTCTTTTCGTCGGATTTATTCCGCGTCTTTTCCGCGATCGTGATCTCAGGTCCGATCTTCATTCTAGTTTATCTTCTCGCTCGTTTATCGGAATCAGGTGATTCAAGCGCCTGGAGTTTCGTTTTGAAACCGCCGTTCCGTCTAATCAACTTAAACAAGTTTTTGCCTCGGTAAAATTTGACCTAGTTTCAACTTGCTAGAATCGAGTTGTTTTCTTCCGCTGTTTGTTTTCCGTTTCTTTGTTCGGTTCGTTCTTTCTTTGCAACCAGAGTTCTTAAGTTGAACTACCTGGTTCGTTCTCTTGTTCGAGTTTTACCTGTGCATTAGATGAGTACTTATTGTATGCTTGTTGTTTGTCTGCGTTAGATCACCCGGATTGCGCCGCCTATTACTTCAAAACCCTAGGTCTCGCGTATCATCAGCAAGGCAAGTAACACTTTGATCATACCTTTTCTACAACCCATGTTTTATTGCATTAGATCAATCCTCACACATTGCATGATTAGGATCTAATTAAATTGTGGGACGGGAAGTAGATGAGGTAGTACCTATTACCTGTATTATTATGAAACCTTTGGGAGTTACTTCTATGTTTGCTTATTATGCCATGCTATGCTAGTAGACGTGGATTGGGTGAGTGATATCCATGACAGATGTGAGTTTATTAATTTTAATGGTTTATCTAAGGTGGCAACTTAAACACACATCTGGGTGGATTGAGGCACCTGATGTCTATCAGGACTTGCCTGTTTTTTTGGACCGCCACCCAGGCTCAAAGGGATCATAAGATAATTCATGCTAGAAACTTCCGTGTGCAGCCACATGCTACTATGGGCTCTGGCATAGTTGACTAAGTTGTGCGAACTCTTACGGGGTGGACTAGCAGATGTAGGGGTTGTAGGTGGTACGGTCTACCCCACATGTAAGGTGCTAGTGCTTCTGAAAGACTATGTCTCGGTCATCCGTTTCTCAAACACCATGTAGTGCGAGAAAACAAACGGAGGCGATCGAGTCATGTGGGGAAAAGTGCGCAAACCTCTGCAGAGTGTACAAACTAATCATAATTAGCCGTGTCCCCGATTATGGACAACTTGAGTATCTAGTACTTGAATATCATGTGAATCTCAACATGTTACTTCTAATTAAAGTTGTTGGGTTTTAATTGTTCACTTAATTGGGATCGGAATGCTGTCAACCATTCTCGATGTTTCACAACCACCATGATAGTTAAATAAATTTATTCCTTTGCAGTAGGGAAAAACTGGCTTTACGCAAAACTGTAACCATAGAGCTTTCCACCAGCCATATATGCATATAGTATAGCTGTTTCATTCCATTACTCTCTATGTGTTACATTGCCAGCAAATTCCATGTGCTGACCCGTTCTCGGGCTGCAACTTCTCATGTTGCAGACTTTTCAGACGACGAGTAAAGTGCTTTTAGGTCGTGGTTCTATACTCAGTGATGTCGTTGGAGTTGATGGACCCATTTATCTTCCAAGTCTTCCGCTGTTATCGACACTAGATGGCCTTAAGCCATATTTATTGTAATAAGGTCTCTTTGAGACAACGATGTAATAAGTGTGTGATTGCCACTCTGCTATAAATCCTTCGATGTACTGTGTGGTGTCAGCATTACTGATCCAGGGATGACACCTGAGCACAGAGCGCTTGATCCATTCGGGTTGGGTCGCGACAGAGATGGTATCAGAGCACACGCTGACTGTAGGACACGACCACTAAGTTAAAGCCATAGATCACCATTCTCTTCTCATTTTCTAACTCCTCATCTTTTCTACTCTTTAGGATGACGCACGCGAAGATTAAGTACGCCCAACCAGATGAAGGCACACCATTTGGATTTCACCTGAAGGAAGTCACCAAGTACCTGAACATTGGATTACCAAGCTTCACGGGAACTTTCAATGCCACTCTGCCTGAAGAGGAGCGCTGGAAGATTCAAGCTCACGTTCCGGGAAGGACATTCGTGCCAATCACGAAGCCTATAGATAGTGTTTTAAATGCACCAACCTGGAGTCTGGGAAGGAGCATGGCAGCTCATATCACCATGGGACGCATTGGAGAAGTTTACCAAGAAGACCTTAAGGACACTATCTACCAGATTTGCGGACGCCGAGATGAACAATGGGAGTTAGTCAGCACCAAGAAGGATAGGTCCATTGCATCTTTCATCCAGGAGTTAAACCAGCACATTCGACACCACGAGAACCAGATGTGCAATGATATGATAGAGTTGAAGAATGCGAAGGCAAGGATCATCGAGCTAGAAGGAGAACTGAAGTCTACACGCAAGGACTACATGGACGAGATCATAGCTCTAGCAAGACACAATGGCGATCTTAAGCAGGAGATTGAAGAACTCAAGAGGAAGTTAGGATCCAAGGAGGAGGACGAGTATGTCGCATGTCCGGACAACTACATCATCATCGACGACACCGATTCGGATCCAAGTGAACCCGACTTTGAAGACGAAGCTGGAGCAGATATCATGGAGTCTTCCACCGATTCAAATTTCTAGATGACCACCAGAAAGTAGTAGTATTTTCCCCATGTAAACACAATAGTTCGAGCACTTTTGCGATAGTTTTAGACCGTTTGTAAGCCCTTGTTTGATTGAATGAAGTGATTTTGTGTGCATTTGCTCATGTGCATTTGGGGTAGTGTTTTCCCTTTAGACCTCACTCTATTCTTAATTCTCGTCTCTTCTAAACCCTCAGATGCCTCCGAGACATGACAATGGATTTCCACCGGAGCTCACTCAGTTGATCCAGCAGCAGAATCAATTGATGCAGATGTTAGTCCAGAACCAACAGAACAACAACAACAACCCACCACCACCACCACCACCTGTTGACCACCTAGCCCGTTTCCTTAGGCTGAACCCGCCGGTGTTTTCCAATAGCACCGAGCCAATAGTAGCAGACAATTGGCTCCGCAAGATAGGAAGGGAGTTGACCACTGCAGGTTGCACGGATGGTGAGAAAGTGAAGTTTGCCGCTCTCCATCTTGACGGACCCGCGGCAGCATGGTGGGAGAATTTCACAGCCACTTACCCAGTTGACACTGTCACATGGGATCAGTTTTAGCAAGCTTTCCGCACTGCCCATGTTTCAGCAGGAGCTATGGCCATAAAGAAGCGTGAGTTTCGCAACTTACGCCAAGGAGGAAGGACAGTTGGCCAGTACGTTGACGATTTCAGCAAGTTAGCACGTTATGCCCCAGATGACGTTGCTACGGATGCAGCTAAGCAGTAGATGTTTCTGGAAGGACTGAATGATGAACTAAGCATGAAGTTGATGGTAGCAAGTTTCAACAACTATCAGGAGTTGGTAGATTGTGCCATCATGATTGAAGGGAAGCAACAACAGATTGAGACCCGTAAGAGGAAGTATGGACAGGGGAAGTATAACTCTGGAGCCCAGCAGAAGCCTCGTTTTGCCCCTAAACCAGGATTTCAGTTTCAGCATACCCATGGAGGAGGTAGTTCGCACAACCATAATGGCCACAAGAATGGTAATGGGAATGGAGGAAGCAAGGGCCAGAACCGGACCACCCCATCGACCCCAACCAATAGAGATCTGAGTCAAGTCACTTGTTTCAAGTGTTCCAAGACCGGACATTATGCCAATGAATGTCCCGAAGGCCAGAATGGAAATGGCAATGGAAGCTCTGGGAAGAAGCCGAACCCTATCAATAGGGGACAAGTGAACCACATTAATGTGGAGGAGGTTGAAGATCAGCCCGACGCCCCTAGCTATTCATAACAAGCAAGGATAGATCTAGGTATTGCCATCTTTGGTAGGCAATCCATAAGTGGCTCTCATAATGGATTCATAAGGTAATTTAATTTTCTTTCTAGGAAAGTGTTCCATGCCTTTCCTTAATGGAAATTGGAATCTAATATTTCCTTCCTTCATATCAATAATTGCACCAATCGTTCTAAGGAAAGGTCTACCAAGAATAATAGGACATAAAGGATTGCAATCTATGTCAAGAACAATAAAATCTACGGGCACATAATTCCTATTTGCAACAATAAGAACATCATTAATTATTCCCATAGGTTTCTTAATAGTGGAATCCGCAAGGTGCAAGTTTAAAGAGCAATCATCAAAATCACGGAAACCTAACAAATCACACAAAGTCTTTGGAATCGTGGAAACACTAGCACCCAAATCACATAAATCATAGCATTCATGATCTTTAATTTTAATCTTAATAGTTGGTTCCCACTCATCATAAAGTTTTCTAGGGATAGAAACTTCCAATTCAAGTTTTTCTTCATAAGATTGCATCAAGGCATCAACGATATGTTTAGTAAACGATTTATTTTGACTATAAGCATGAGGAGAATTTAGCACGGATTGTAACAAGGAAATACAATCAATCAAAGAGCAATTTTCATAGTTAAATTCCTTGAAATCCATAATAGTGGGATTAGCAACATCTAGGGTTTTAATTTCTTCAATCCTAGTTTTATCAATTTTAGCATCAAGATCAAAAAATTAAGAATTCTTGGAACGCCTTCTAGGTAAAGGTGGATCATATTCAGTCCCATCATTATCAAGATTCATATTGCAAAACAAAGATTTTATAGGGGACACATCATTGAATTTTAGATCTTCATCATTATTTTCATAGCAATCTGGTTTAGCGGCCATCCTATTAACTAAGGTGGCCTGCTTATCCGAAATTTCAGCAGTTAATTTCTCAAGACGAGCAATCTGGGATCCTAAACCATCGAATTCTTTAGACATATTGTCAAGCTCTTTATTCATAAAACTTTTCTATTCCTTAAGCTTGTTTCTGAAGAAACTATTATGTTCAAATTGCAAATCCTTGAAACTTCTGACATTGCTTTCGATCTCTTCTAACCTTTTAAGGTGAAGGTCACCAAATTTAGGTAGAGCCATCGTGACAAGCAAGCAAACTAACACACAAGCAAACAAAAAACAAGCGGGCAAAAAGAGGCAAATTGAGAAAGAGAGGGAGGATAGAGAGAGAGGACGAATAAAACGGCAAGGTGAAGTGGGGGAGAGGAAAACGAGAGGCAAATGGCAAATAATGTAATGCGGGAGATAAGGGTATGTGATGGGTACTTGGTATGTTGACTTTTTCGTAGACCTCCCCGGCAACGGCGCCAGAAATCCATCTTGCTACCTCTTGAGCACTACGTTGGTTTTCCCCAAAGAGGAAGGGATGATGCAGCAAAGTAGCGTAAGTATTTCCCTCAGTTTTTGAGAACCAAGGTATCAATCCAATAGGAGGCTACACGCGAGTCCCTCGTACCTGCACAAAACAAATAAATGCTCGCAACCAACGCAAATAGGGGTTATCAATCCCTACATGACCACTTACGAGAGTGAGATCTGATAGATATGATAAGATAATATTTTTGGTATTTTTGTGATAAAGATGCAAAGTAAAATAAAGGCAAAGTAAAAAAGCAAAGGAAATAACTAAGTAGTAGGAGATTAATATGATAAAGATAGACCCGGGGCCATAGGTTTCACTAGTGGATTCTCTCGAGAGCATAAGTATTCTACAGTGGGTGAACAAATTACTATTGAGCAATTGACAGAATTGAGCATAGTTATGAGAATATCTAGGTATGATCATGTATATAGGCATCACGTCCGAGACAAGTAGACCGACTCCTGTCTGTATCTACTTCTATTACTCCACTCATCGACCGCTATCCGGCATGCTGAAGGAAATATGCCCTAGAGGCAATAATAAAGTTATTATTTATTTCCTTATAATAATGAAAGATGTTCCCTATGCTTCAGCCATAGGCTCTATCATGTATGCAATGCTGTGTACCAGACCTGATGTGTGCCTTGCTATAAGTTTAGCAGGGAGGTACCAAAGTAATCCAGGAGTGGATCACTGGACAGCGGTCAAGAACATCCTGAAATACCTGAAAAGGACTAAGGATATGTTTCTCGTATATGGAGGTGACAAAGAGCTCACCGTAAAAGGTTACGTTGATGCAAGCTTTGACACTAATCCGGACGATTCTAAATCGCAAACCGGATACATGTTTACATTAAACGGTGGAGCTGTCAGTTGGTGCAGTTCTAAACAAAGCGTCGTAGCGGGATCTACATGTGAAGCGGAGTACATAGCTGCTTCGGAAGCAGCAAACGAAGGAGTCTGGATGAAGGAGTTCATATCCGATCTAGGTGTCATACCTAGTGCATCGGGTCCAATGAAAATCTTTTGTGACAATACTGGTGCAATTGCCTTGGCAAAGGAATCCAGATTTCACAAAAGGACCAAACACATCAAGAGACGCTTCAACTCCATCCGGGATCTAGTCCAGGTGGGAGACATAGAGATTTGCAAGATACATACGGATCTGAATGTTGCAGACCCGTTGATTAAGCCTCTTCCACGAGCAAAACATGATCAGCACCAAGGCTCCATGGGTGTTAGAATCATTACAGTGTAATCTAGATTATTGACTCTAGTGCAAGTGGGAGACTGAAGGAAATATGCCCTAGAGGCAATAATAAAGTTATTATTTATTTCCTTATAATCATGATAAATGTTTATTATTCATGCTAGAATTGTATTAACCGGAAACATAATACATGTGTGAATACATAGACAAACAAAGTGTCACTAGTATGCCTCTACTTGACTAGCTCGTTAATCAAAGATGGTTATGTTTCCTAACCATGAACAATGAGTTGTTATTTGATTAACGAGGTCACATCATTAGTTGAATGATCTGATTGACATGACCCATTCCATTAGCTTAGCACGCGATCGTTTAGTATGTTGCTATTGCTTTCTTCATGACTTATACATGTTCCTATAACTATGAGATTATGCAACTCCCGTTTGCCGGAGGAACACTTTGGGTGCTACCAAACGTCACAACGTAACTGGGTGATTATAAAGGAGCATTACAGGTGTCTCCAAAGGTACATGTTGGGTTGGCGTATTTCGAGATTAGGATTTGTCACTCCGATTGTCGGAGAGGTATCTCTAGGCCCTCTCGATAATGCACATCACATAAGCCTTGCAAGCATTACAACTAATATGTTAGTTGTGAGATGATGTATTATGGAACGAGTAAAGAGACTAGCCGGTAACGAGATTGAACTAGGTATTGGATACCGACGATCGAATCTCGGGCAAGTAACATACCGATGACAAAGGGAACAACGTATGTTGTTGTGCGGTCTGACCGATAAAGATCTTCGTAGAATATGTAGGAGCCAATATGGGCATCCAGGTCCCGCTATTGGTTATTGACCGGAGACATGTCTCGGTCATGTCTACATTGTTCTCGAACCCGTAGGGTCCGCACGCTTAAGGTTACGATGACAGTTATATTATGAGTTTATGCATTTTGATGTACCGAAGGTTGTTCGGAGTTCCGGATGTGATCACGGACATGACGAGGAGTCTCGAAATGGTCGAGACGTAAAGATTGATATATTGGAAGCCTATGTTTGGATATCGGAAGTGTTCCGGGTGAAATCGGGATTTTACCGGAGTACCGGGAGGTTACCGGAACCCCCCGGGAGCCATATGGGCCTTCATGGGCTTTAGTGGAAAGGACAAAGGGGCAGCCCAAGGTGGCTGCGTGCCTCCCCCCTCCCCTAGTCCTATTAGGACTAGGAGAGGTGGTCGGCCCCCCTCTCCCTCTTTCCCCCTCGGGGAATCCTAGTCCAACTAGGATTGGGGGGGGGGGAGTCCTACTCCCGGAAGGAGTAGGACTCCTCCTGCGCCCTCCTCCTGGCCGGCGCCCCCCTCCCCCTTGGCTCCTTTATATACTGAGGCAGAGGCACCCCAGAAACACACAAGTTGATCCACGTGATCTATTCCTTAGTCGTGTGCGGTGCCCCCAGCCACCATATTCCTCGATAATACTATAGCGGAGTTTAGGCGAAGCCCTGCTGCTGTAGTACATCAAGATCGTCACCACGCCGTCGTGCTGACGGAACTCTTCCCCGACACTTTGCTGGATCGGAGTCCGGGGATCGTCATCGAGCTGAACGTGTGCTCGAACTCGGAGGTGTCGTAGTTTCGGTGCTTGATCGGTTGGATCGTGAAGACGTACGACTACTTCCTCTACGTCGTGTCAGCGCTTCCGCAGTTAGTCTGCGTTGGGTACGTAGACAACAGTCTCCCCTCTTGTTGCTATGCATCACATGATCTTGCGTGTGCGTAGGAAATTTTTTGGAATTACTACGAAACCCAACAGTGGCATTCCAGCCTAGGTTATTTATGTTGATGTTATATGCACGAGTAGAACACAAGTGAGTTGTGGGCGATATAAGTCATACTGCCTACCAGCATGTCATACTTTGGTTCGGCGGCATTGTTGGACGAGACGACCCAGAACAACATTACGCGTACGCTTATGCGAGACTGGTTCCCCCGACGTGCTTTGCACATAGGTGGCTTGCGGGCGACTGTCTCTCCAACTTTAGTTGAACCAAGTGTGGCTACGTCCGGTCCTTGCGAAGGTTAAAATGGAGTCTATTTGACAAACTATCGTTGTGGTTTTGATGCGTAGGTGAGATTGGTTCTTGCTTAAGCCCATAGCAGCCACGTAAAACTTGCAACAACAAAGTAGAGGACGTCTAACTTGTTTTGCAGGGCATGTTGTGATGTGATATGGTCAAGGCATGATGCTGAATTTTATTGTATGAGATGATCATGTTTTGTAACCGAGTTATCGGCAACTGGCAGGAGCCATATGGTTGTCGCTTTATTGTATGCAATGCAATCGCGATGTAATGCTTTACTTTATTACTAAACGGTAGTGATAATCATGGAAGCATAAGATTGGCGAGACGACAACGATGCTACGATGGAGATCAAGGTGTCGCGCCGGTGACGATGGTGATCATGACGGTGCTTCGAAGATGGAGATCACAAGCACAAGATGATGATGGCCATATCATATCACTTATATTGATTGCATGTGATGTTTATCTTTTTATGCATCTTATCTTGCTTTGATTGACGGTAGCATTATAAGATGATCTCTCACTAAATTATCAAGAAGTGTTCTCCCTGAGTATGCACCGTTGCCAAAGTTCGTCGTGCCCAGACACCACGTGATGATCGGGTGTGATAAGCTCTACGTCCATCTACAACGGGTGCAAGCCAGTTTTGCACATGCAGAATACTCAGTTTAAACTTGACGAGCCTAGCATATGCAGATATGGCCTTGGAACACGGAGACCGAAAGGTCGAGCGTGAATCATATAGTAGATATGATCAACATAACGATGTTCACCATTGAAAACTACTCCATCACGTGATGATCGGTTCTGGTTTAGTTGATTTGGATCACGTAATCACTTAGAAGATTAGAGGGATGTCTATCTAAGTGGGAGTTCTTAAGTAATTTGATTAATTGAACTTAAACTTATCATGAACTTAGTACCTGATAGTATCTTGCTTGTTTATGTTGATTGTAGATAGATGGCTCGTGTTGTTGTTCCGTTGAATTTTAATTCGTTCCTTGAGAAAGCAAAGTTGAAAGATGACGGTAGCAACTATACGGACTGGGTCCGTAACTTGAGGATTATCCTCATTGCTGCTCAGAAGAATTACGTCCTGGAAGCACCACTAGGTGCCAGGCCTGCTGCTAGAGCAACACCAGATGTTATGAACGTCTGGCAGAGCAAAGCTGATGACTACTCGATAGTTCAGTGTGCCATGCTTTACGGCTTAGAAACGGGACTTCAACAATGTTTTGAACGTCATGGAGCATATGAGATGTTCCAGGAGTTGAAGTTAATATTTCAAGCAAATGCCCGGATTGAGAGATATGAAGTCTCCAATAAGTTCTATAGCTGCAAGATGGAGGAGAACAGTTCTGTCAGTGAGCATATACTCAAAATGTCTGGGTATAATAATCACTTGATTCAATTGGGAGTTAATCTTCCAGATGATTGCGTCATTGATAGAATTCTCCAATCACTGCCACCAAGCTACAAAAGCTTCGTGATGAACTATAATATGCAAGGGATGAACAAGACTATTCCCGAGCTCTTCGCAATGCTGAAAGCTGCGGAGGTAGAAATCAAGAAGGAGCATCAAGTGTTGATGGTTAACAAGACCACTAGTTTCAAGAAAAAGGGCAAAGGGAAGAAGAAGGGGAACTTCAAGAAGAACGGCAAGCAAGTTGCTGCTCAAGAGAAGAAACCCAAGTCTGGACCTAAGCCTGAAACTGAGTGCTTCTACTGCAAGCAGACTGGTCACTGGAAGCGGAACTGCCCCAAGTATTTGGCGGATAAGAAGGATGGCAAGGTGAACAAAGGTATATGTGATATACATGTTATTGATGTGTACCTTACTAGAGCTCGCAGTAGCACCTGGGTATTTGATACTGGTTCTGTTGCTAATATTTGCAACTCGAAACAGGGACTACGGAATAAGCGGGCACTAGCAAAGGACGAGGTGACGATGCGCGTGGGAAACGATTCCAAAGTCGATGTGATCGCGGTCGGCACACTACCTCTACATCTACCTTCGGGATTAATATTAGACCTAAATAATTGTTATTTGGTGCCAGCATTGAGCATGAACATTATATCTGGATCTTGTTTGATGCGAGACGGTTATTCATTTAAATCAGAGAATAATGGTTGTTCTATTTATATGAGTAATATCTTTTATGGTCATGCACCCTTGAAGAGTGGTCTATTCTTATTGAATCTCGATAGTAGTAATACACATATTCATAATGTTTAAGCCAAAAGATGCAGAGTTGATAATGAAAGTGCAACTTATTTGTGGCACTGTCGTTTAGGTCATATCGGTGTAAAGCGCATGAAGAAACTCCATACTGATGGACTTTTGGAACCACTTGATTATGAATCACTTGGTACTTGCGAACCGTGCCTCATGGGCAAGATGACTAAAACACCGTTCTCCGGTACTATGGAGAGAGCAACAGATTTGTTGGAAATCATACATACCGATGTATGTGGTCCGATGAATATTGAGGCTCGTGGCGGATATCGTTATTTTCTCACCTTCACAGATGATTTAAGCAGATATGGGTATATCTACTTAATGAAACATAAGTCTGAAACATTTGAAAAGTTCAAAGAATTTCAGAGTGAAGTTGAAAATCATCGTAACAAGAAAATAAAGTTTCTACGATCTGATCATGGAGGAGAATATTTGAGTTACGAGTTTGGTGTACATTTGAAAAACTGTGGAATAGTTTCGCAACTCATGCCACACGGAACACCACAGCATAATGGTGTGTCCGAACGTCGTAATCGTACTTTACTAGATATGGTGCGATCTATGATGTCTCTTACAGATTTACCGCTATCGTTTTGGGGTTATGCTTTAGAGACGGCCGCATTCACGTTAAATAGGGCACCATCAAAATCAGTTGAGGGGACACCTTATGAACTATGGTTTGGCAAGAAACCAAAATTGTCGTTTCTTAAAGTTTGGGGCTGTGATGCTTATGTGAAAAAGCTTCAACCTGATAAGCTCGAACCCAAATCGGAGAAATGTGTCTTCATAGGATACCCAAAGGAGACTGTTGGGTACACCTTCTATCACAGATCCCAAGGCAAGACATTCATTGCTAAGAATGGATCCTTTCTAGAGAAGGAGTTTCTCTCGAAAGAAGTGAGTGGGAGGAAAGTAGAACTTGACGAGGTAACTGTACCTGCTCCCTTACTGGAAAGTAGTACATTACAGAAAACTGTTTCAGTGACACCTACACCAGTTAGTGAGGAAGCTAATGATAATGATCATGAAACTTCAGATCAAGATACTACTGAACCTCGTAGATCAACCAGAGTAAGATCCGCACCAGAGTGGTACGATAATCCTGTTCTGGAAGTCAAACTACTAGATCATGATGAACCTACAAACTATGAAGAAGCGATGGTGAGCCCAGATTCCGCAAAGTGGCTTGAAGCCATGAAATCTGAGATGGGATCCATGTATGAGAACAAAGTATGGACTTTCGTTGACTTGCCCGATGATCGGCAAGCAATTGAGAATAAATGGATCTTCAAGAAGAAGACTGACGTTGATGGTAATGTTACTGTCTACAAAGCACGACTTGTCGCGAAAGGTTTTCGACAAGTTCAAGGGGTTGACTATGATGAGACTTTCTCACCTGTAGCGATGCTTAAGTCTGTCCGAATCATGTTAGCGATTGCCGCATTTTATGATTATGAAATTTGGCAGATGGATGTCAAAACTGCATTCCTGAATGGATTTCTGGAAGAAGAGTTGTATATGATGCAACCGGAAGGTTTTGTCGATCCAAAGGGAGCTAACAAAGTGTGCAAGCTCCAGCGATCCATTTATGGACTGGTGCAAGCCTCTCGGAGTTGGAATAAACGCTTTGATAGTGTGATCAAAGCATTTGGTTTTATACAGACTTTCGGAGAGGCCTGTATTTACAAGAAAGTGAGTGGGAGCTCTGTAGCATTTCTGATATTATATGTGGATGACATATTACTAATTGGAAATGATATAGAATTTCTGGATAGCATAAAGGGATACTTGAATAAGAGTTTTTCAATGAAAGACCTCGGTGAAGCTGCTTACATATTAGGCATTAAGATCTATAGAGATAGATCAAGACGCTTAATTGGACTTTCACAAAGCACATACCTTGACAAAGTTTTGAAGAAGTTCAAAATGGATCAAGCAAAGAAAGGGTTCTTGCCTGTGTTACAAGGAGTGAAGTTGAGTAAGACTCAATGCCCGACCACTGCAGAAGATAGAGAGAAAATGAAAGATGTTCCCTATGCTTCAGCCATAGGCTCTATCATGTATGCAATGCTGTGTACCAGACCTGATGTGTGCCTTGCTATAAGTTTAGCAGGGAGGTACCAAAGTAATCCAGGAGTGGATCACTGGACAGCGGTCAAGAACATCCTGAAATACCTGAAAAGGACTAAGGATATGTTTCTCGTATATGGAGGTGACAAAGAGCTCACTGTAAAAGGTTACGTTGATGCAAGCTTTGACACTAATCCGGACGATTCTAAATCGCAAACCGGATACGTGTTTACATTAAACGGTGGAGCTGTCAGTTGGTGCAGTTCTAAACAAAGCGTCGTAGCGGGATCTACATGTGAAGCGGAGTACATAGCTGCTTCGGAAGCAGCGAACGAAGGAGTCTGGATGAAGGAGTTCATATCCGATCTAGGTGTCATACCTAGTGCATCGGGTCCAATGAAAATCTTTTGTGACAATACTGGTGCAATTGCCTTGGCAAAGGAATCTAGATTTCACAAAAGGACCAAACACATCAAGAGACGCTTCAACTCCATCCGGGATCTAGTCCAGGTGGGAGACATAGAGATTTGCAAGATACATACGGATCTGAATGTTGCAGACCCGTTGACTAAGCCTCTTCCATGAGCAAAACATGATCAGCACCAAGGCTCCATGGGTGTTAGAATCATTACAGTGTAATCTAGATTATTGACTCTAGTGCAAGTGGGAGACTGAAGGAAATATGCCCTAGAGGCAATAATAAAGTTATTATTTATTTCCTTATAATCATGATAAATGTTTATTATTCATGCTAGAATTGTATTAACCGGAAACATAATACATGTGTGAATACATAGACAAACAAAGTGTCACTAGTATGCCTCTACTTGACTAGCTCATTAATCAAAGATGGTTATGTTTCCTAACCATGAACAATGAGTTGTTATTTGATTAACGAGGTCACATCATTAGTTGAATGATCTGATTGACATGACCCATTCCATTAGCTTAGCACGCGATCGTTTAGTATGTTGCTATTGCTTTCTTCATGACTTATACATGTTCCTATAACTATGAGATTATGCAACTCCCGTTTGCCGGAGGAACACTTTGGGTGCTACCAAACGTCACAACGTAACTGGGTGATTATAAAGGAGCATTACAGGTGTCTCCAAAGGTACATGTTGGGTTGGCGTATTTCGAGATTAGGATTTGTCACTCCGATTGTCGGAGAGGTATCTCTGGGCCCTCTCGGTAATGCACATCACATAAGCCTTGCAAGCATTACAACTAATATGTTAGTTGTGAGATGATGTATTACGGAACGAGTAAAGAGACTAGCCGGTAATGAGATTGAACTAGGTATTGGATACCGACGATCGAATCTCGGGCAAGTAACATACCGATGACAAAGGGAACAACGTATGTTGTTGTGCAGTCTGACCGATAAAGATCTTCGTAGAATATGTAGGAGCCAATATGGGCATCCAGGTCCCGCTATTGGTTATTGACCAGAGACATGTCTCGGTCATGTCTACATTGTTCTCGAACCCGTAGGGTCCGCACGCTGAAGGTTACGATGACAGTTATATTATGAGTTTATGCATTTTGATGTACCGAAGTTTGTTCGGAGTCCCAGATGTGATCACGGACATGAAGAGGAGTCTCGAAATGGTCGAGACATAAAGGTTGATATATTGGAAGCCTATGTTTGGATATCGGAAGTGTTCCGGGTCAAATCGGGATTTTACCGGAGTACCGGGAGGTTACCGGAACCCCCCGGGAGCCATATGGGCCTTCATGGGCTTTAGTGGAAAGGACAAAGGGGCAGCCCAAGGTGGCTACGCGCCTCCCCCCTCCCCTAGTCCTATTAGGACTAGGAGAGGTGGTCGGCCCCCCTCTCCCTCTTTCCCCCTCGGGGAATCCTAGTCCAACTAGGATTGGGGGGGAGTCCTACTCCCGGAAGGAGTAGGACTCCTCCTGAGCCCTCCTCCTGGCCGGCGCCCCCGTCCCCCTTGGCTCCTTTATATACTGAGGCAGAGGCACCCCAGAAACACACAAGTTGATCCACGTGATCTATTCCTTAGCCGTGTGCGGTGCCCCCAGCCACCATATTCCTCGATAATACTGTAGCGGAGTTTAGGCGAAGCCCTGCTGCTGTAGTACATCAAGATCATCACCACGCCGTCGTGCTGACGGAACTCTTCCCCGACACTTTGCTGGATCGGAGTCCGGGGATCGTCATCGAGCTGAACGTGTGCTCGAACTCGGAGGTGCCGTAGTTTCGGTGCTTGATCGGTTGGATCGTGAAGACGTACGACTACTTCCTCTACGTCGTGTCAGCGCTTCCGCAGTCGGTCTGTGTTGGGTACGTAGACAACACTCTCCCCTCTCATTGCTATGCATCACATGATCTTGCGTGTGCGTAGGAAATTTTTTGAAATTACTACGAAACCCAACACATGCATCTAGAGTATTAAGTTAAAAACAGAGTAACGCCTTAAGCAAGATGACATGATGTAGAGGGATAAACTCATGCAATATGATGAAAACCCCATCTTGTTATCCTCGATGGCAACAATACAATACGTGCCTTGCTGACCCTACTGTCACTGGGAAAGGACACCACAAGATTGAACCCAAAGCTAAGCACTTCTCCCATTGCAAGAAAGATCAATCTAGTATGCCAAACCAAACTGATAATTCAAAGAGACTTGCAAAGATAAACAATCATACATAAAAGAATTCAGAGAAGGTTCAAATATTGTCCATAGATAGACTTGATCATAAACCCACAATTCATCGGTCTCAACAAACACACCGCAAAAAGAAGATTACATCGAATAGTTCTCCACAAAAGAGGGGGAGAACATTGTATTGAGATCCAAAAAGAGAGAAGAAGCCATCTAGCTACTAACTATGGACCATTAGGTCTGAGGTAAACTACTCACACTTCATCGGAGAGGCTATGATGTTGATGTAGAAGCCCTCCGTGATCGATGCCCCCTCCGACGGAGCTCCGGAACAGGCCCCAAAATGGGATCTCGTGGATACAGAAAGTTGCGGCGGTGGAATTAGGTTTTTGGCTCTGTATCTGATCATTTGGGGGTACGTAGGTATATATAGGAGGAAGGAGTACGTCGGTGGAGCAACAGGGGGCCCACGAGGGTGGAGGGCGCGCCTAGGGGGGGGGGG
>NC_057809.1:431489040-431515515 GCF_018294505.1 Triticum aestivum
AAGAACGTTTCTTACCTACGCAAAAACCACAATGTGATATGCCAATTGCTATTTACCCTTCATAAGGACCCTTTTCATCGAATCCGATCCGACTAAAGTGGGAGAGACAGACACCCGCTAGCCACCTTATGCAACTAGTGCATGTCAGTCGGTGGAACCAGTCTCACGTAAGAGTACGTGTAAGGTCGGTCCGGGCCGCTTCATCCCACGATGCCGCCGAATCAAGATAAGACTAGTAACGGCAAGCATATTGAACAAAATCAACGCCCACAACTACTTTGTGTTCTACTCGTGCATAGAAACTACGCATAGACCTAGCTCATGATGCCACTGTTGGGGAACGTAGCATAAATTCAAAATTTTCCTACGTGTCACCAAGATCTATCTATGGAGTCATCTAGCAACGAGGGAGGAGTGGATCTACATACCCTTGTAGATCGCGCGCGGAAGCGTTCAAGCAACGGGGTTGATGGAGTCCTACTCGTCGTGATCCAAATCACCGATGATCCTAGCGCCGAACGGACGGCACCTCCGCGTTCAACACACGTACGGAGCAGCGACGTCTCCTCCTTCTTGATCCAGCAAGGGGAAAGGAGAGGTTGATGGAGATCCAGCAGCACGACGGTGTGGTGGTGGAAGTAGCGGGATTCCAACAGGGCTTCGCCAAGCGCTGCGGGAGGAGGGAGATGTGTCATGGGAGGGAGAGGGAGGCGCCAGGGCTTAGGTTGGGCTGCCCTCCCTTCCCCCCACTATATATAGGGCCAAGGGAGAGGGGGGAGGCGCAGCCTTGGCCCTTCCTCCAAGGAAGGGTGCGGCCAGGGAGGAGTCCCTCCTCCCCAAGGCACCTCGGAGGTGCCTTCCCCCTTTAGGACTCTTCCTCTCCCTTGATTCTTGGCGCATGGGCCTCTTGGGGCTGGTGCCCTTGGCCCATATAGGCCAAGGCGCACCCCCTACAGCCCATGTGACCCCCCGGGGCAGGTGGCCCCACCCGGTGGACCCCCGGGACCCTTCCGGTGGTCCCGGTACAATACCGGTAACCCCGAAACTTGCCCCGATGGCCGAAATAGCACTTCCTATATATAATTCTTTACCTCCAGACCATTCCGGAACTCCTCGTGACGTCTGGGATCTCATCCGGGAATCCGAACAACTTTCGGGTTACCGCATACTAATATCTCTATAACCCTAGCGTCACCGAACCTTAAGTGTGTAGACCCTACGGGTTCGGCAGACATGCAGACATGACCGAGATGACTCTCCGGTCAATAACCAACAGCGGGATCTGGATACCCATGTTGGCTCCCACATGTTCCGCGATGATCTCATCGGATGAACCACGATGTCAAGGACTTAATCAATCTCATATACAATTCCCTTTGTCTAGCGGTACGATACTTGCCCGAGATTCGATCGTCGGTATCCCGATACCTTGTTCAATCTCGTTACCGGCAAGTCTCTTTACTCGTTCCGTAACACATCATCTCGTGATCAACTCCTTGATCACATTGTGCACATTATGATGATGTCCTACCGAGTGGGCCCAGAGATACCTCTCCGTTTACACAGAGTGACAAATCCTAGTCTCGATTCGTGCCAACCCAACAAACACTTTCGGAGATACCCGTAGTGTACCTTTATAGCCACCCAGTTACGTTGTGACGTTTGGCACACCCAAAGCACTCCTACGGTATCCGGGAGTTGCACAATCTCATGGTCTAAGGAAATGATACTTGACATTAGAAAAGCTCTAGCATACGAACTACACGATCTAGTGCTATGCTTAGGATTGGGTCTTGTCCATCACATCATTCTCCTAATGATGTGATCCCGTTATCAATGACATCCAATGTCCATGGTCAGGAAACCGTAACCATTTATTGATCAACGAGCTAGTCAACTAGAGGCTTACTAGGGACATGGTGTTGTCTATGTATCCACACATGTATCTGAGTTTCCTATCAATACAATTCTAGCATGGATAATAAACGATTATCATGAACAAGGAAATATAATAATAATCAATTCATTATTGCCTCTAGGGCATATTTCCAACAGGTATTTCAATGCGTTGAAACAAGGCCTAGGGTTCATACTTTCACTAGTGCAAGTTCTGTCAGCAATAATAACATAACTGGATCACATAACTATCCCTCAACATGCAACAAAGAGTCACTCCAAAGTCACTAATAGCGGAGAACAAACGAAGAGATTATGGTAGGGTACGAAACCACCTCAAAGTTATTTTTTCCAATCAATCCATTGGGCTATTCCTATAAGTGTCACAAACAGCCCTAGAGTTCGTACTAGAATAACACCTTAAGACACAAATCAACCAAAACCCTAATGTCACCTAGATACTCCAATGTCACCTCAAGTATCCGTGGGTATGATTATACGATATGCATCACACAATCTCAGATTCATCCATTCAACCAACACATAGAACCTCAAAGAGTGACCCAAAGTTTCTACCGGAGAATCACGACGAAAACGTGTGCCAACCCCTATGCATATGTTCATGGGCGGAACCCGCAAGTTGATCACCAAAACATACATCAAGTGAATCACATGATATCCCATTGTCACCACAGATACGCACAGCAAGACATACATCAAGTGTTCTCAAATCTTTAAAGACTCAATCCGATAAGTTAACCTCAAAGGGAAAACTCAATCCATTACAAGAGAGTAGAGGGGGGAGAAAACATCATAAGATCCAACTATAATAGCAAAGCTCGCGATACATCAAGATCGTATCACCTCAAGAACACGAGAGAGAGAGAGAGATTAAACACATAGCTACTGGTACATACCCTTAGCCCCGAGGGAGAACTACTCCCTCCTCGTCATGGAGAGCACCGAGATGATGAAGATGGCCACTGGAGAAGGATTGCCCCTTCTGGCAGGGTGCCGGAACAGGTCTAGATTGGTTTTTGGTGGCTATGGAGGCTTCTGGCGGTGGAACTCCCGATCTATTGTGCTCCCCCATCGTTTTAGGGTATATGGTTATATATAGGAGGAAGAGGTACGTCAGGGGAGCCACAAGGGGCCCATGAGGGTGGAGGGCGCGCCCTAGGGGGTGGGCGCACCCCCTACCTCGTGGCTCCCTCGTTTCTTTCCTGACGTGCATTCCAAGTCTATCAGGTTGCTTTCCTTCCAAAAAATAAGTTCTGTGAAGTTTCAGGTCAATTGGACTCCGTTTGATTTTCCTTTTCTGCGATACTCTAAAACAAGGAAAAAATAGAAACTGGCACTGGGCTCTAGGTTAATAGGTTAGTCCCAAAATCATATAAAATAGCATTTAAATGCATATAAAACATCCAAGGTTGATAATATAATAGCATGGAACAATAAAAAATTATAGATACGTTGGAGACGTATCACTTTGCTGCATCACCCTTTTCTCTTAAAGGGAAAACCAACACATACTCAAGAGGTAGCAGGTTATACTTAGGCTTCTCCATTTGAGGTCTTGCATAAAGCCAAGGAACACTGGAGTGTTCATTGCTAGGAGGTTCTTGACCAAGTGAAGGAGTAGGCACAGCTGGCCTCGAGGCCGCACCACCAGAAAGTGGTGCAAGCATCCTGGTTAGTGTGGCTATCCTCATTTGGACCAAGGCCTCAAGAGAGGCATCATGATCCTCCTTTTGCTAGCAAGAGCTCGTTCCAGATCCTCTGAAGTGAAGGACTTGGCTTCCGTGGAAGCCACGCCCGTATTCTTAGGATCTACAACAAGGGGAGTCCCATTGGGGATTCATATCGCTCTAGGGCGGTTAAGCCATAAGACTAGAGCACGAGGCTCTGGTACCAATTGAAAGGATCGAGATGGACCTAGAGGGGGGGGGGTGAATAGGTACAATTACAAATTTTACTTATTACTTAGAAAATTTAGGCAATAATGCGAAATATGAAAGTGAGCCTAACAATTGCAAGTAAGATGTTAAGTGCTAAGCAAGATAAACAAGTAACACAAGTATGTGAGTAAGCAAGAACAATATGATATAATTAAGTGTTAAGAGAGAAGTAACCACAAGTAGAGAGTTAGGGTTAGGAATAACCGCAACTCTGGGAGACGAGGATGTCTGCCGATGTTCATTTCCTTGGAGGGAAACCACGTCACTGTTAGAGAGGTGGATGTTACCACAAAGGCACACCAATGCCACGAAGGCTCGCCTTATTCTCCCTTTGAGACAACACCACGGAGGCGTTTCTCAACCACTAGTGGTAGACCTTGGGGTGGTCTCCAAATCCTCAAAAACTTTTGCGGGTGTAATCACAATGGTTGATTCCTCTTCGAACGACTCCTACCGCCTAGGAGTCTCCAACCTCCAAGAGTAACAAGAACGCTGGGAAATGCTCAAGAACTTTCTCAAATCACGAATTCCTTTGGTGAGAAGAAGGGGAAGGAGTGTGAGGGAGTCCTGGATTAGGGGGTCTCCGGACAGCGACACTATATCCTTTGGCCGGACTGTTGGACTATGAAGACACAAGATTGAAGACTTTGTCCCATGTCCGGATGGGACTCTACTTGGCGTGGAAGGCAAGCTAGGCAATACGGATATGTATATCTCCTCCCTTGTAACCGACCTTGTGTAACCCTAGCCCCCTCAGGTGTCTATATAAACCGGAGGGTTTTAGTCCATAGGACAACATACAATCATACCATAGGCTAGTTTCTAGGGTTTAGCCTCTCTGATTTCGTGGTAGATCAACTCTTGTAATACTCATATCATCAAGAACAATCAAGCAGGACGTAGGGTATTACCTCCATCAAGAGGGCCCAAACCTGGGTAAACATCGTGTCCCCTGCCTCCTGTTACCATCCGCCTTAGATGCACAGTTCGGGACCCCCTACCCGAGATCCACCGGTTTTGACACCAACATTGGTGCTTTCATTGAGAGTTCCACTATGCCGTTGCCATAAGGTTTGATGGCTCCTTCGATCATCGGTAACGGTGCGGTCCAGGGTGTGGTTTTCCTCCCCGGTCAGATCTTTGTATTCGGCAGCTCAGCACTGCGGGCCAATTCGCTTGGCCATCTGGAGCAGATCGAGAGCTATGCCCCTGGCCATCAGGTCAGATTCGGAAACTTGAACTACGCGGCCGATATCCGCGGAGACTTGATCTTCGACGGATTCGAGCCCATGTCAGGTGTGCCGCACAGTCACGACGAGCATGACATAACTCTGTCGTCAGAAAGTATGCGGGAGATCGCATCTGCAACTACTCCGGCTATCAATCCGGAGCAAATCGCGCCATCCGAGAGTGGAGGGATAGAACCTGCCACGGAAGCCGCGCTCTCAGCGGCGATAGAGCCAGACGCTGACTTCACCCCTTACGAGAATCGTGTTGCTGAACCACTGGATTCACCCCCGTCCATGGACTCTGAGCCGCTTATATCCATGCCCGTCGAACCCGACTGGGCACCGATCATGGAGTTCACCTCCGCGGATATCTTTCAGCACTCGCGTTTCGGCGACGTGCTAAATTCATTAGGGTCTCTCTCCCTGTTAGGAGAACCTTGGCCGAACTATGTTCGACTAGAATGGGATGCCGACGATGAAGAAATTCGCTGCCCACCAACCACCCACTTGGTAGCCACTGTCGACGACTTAACCGACATGCTTAACTTCAACTCCGAAGACATCGACGGCATGAATGAAGATGCAGGAGACGAACAGGAACCAGCGCCCACAGGGCGCCGGACAACCACTTCATCACATGACATATACATGGTGGATGCACCCAAAGAGGGTAATGGCGAAGATACATCGAAGGATGCCCCCTCCAAGCAACCCAAGCGTCGATGTCAGCGGAGCCGCTCTAAGTCCCGCCATAGCAAAAACAGCGATAAAAGCGCAAGACGAAATAGCAGTCCAGTCGACTCTAGAAGAAACGACGACTGCGCCGCCCCGCTGGCAGAGCACGATCAAGACGCAAATGGCGAACACAGTACGGATCCGGCATCCGAACACGACGACGCCAAGGATAAACCTCATCGAACCCCGTCTGGGGAGGAAAATAGTCCAGACGAATATGCACACATCATCCCGGAAACGCACTTAGAGCAAGAGAACCTCCGCAAAAGGCTTATTGCCATAGCGAGGAGCCTGAAGAAGCAGAAGCAAAGGCTTATGGCCGCACAAGATACGCTCAACAGCAGGTGGAACAAAGTGCTCGACAACGAAACAAAGTATGGTGGAAGTTACCATACAAATAGCTATCCAAAGCACAAGCTATTACCTGAATTCGACGATGAGGCCTTAGAGCCCACACAACCGAAAAATGATACGGCCAACCGGCCGGATCCACCACCTTGTGACCACGATAGAGCAACTAACCAAGTCGCACATAAGTCAACACATGATCTACGTGAGAACTTGTGCCAAAAATCCTGCGCGACCAGATCCATCTATGGATCTAGGAAGCGCGCTCCGTCAGAAAATCAAAACCGAATACTACAACCGTCCGAACACTATGGCATATCCCAATACAGGGGTGCCGCACACCCCCTATGTTTCACCGATGAGGTGCTGAATCACGAATTCCCAAAAGGATTCAAACCGGTGAACATAGAGGCGTATGATGGGACCACATACCCTGGAGTCTGGATCAAGGACTTTATCCTCCATATTCATATGGCTCGTGGAGACGATCTCCATGCCATTAAATACTTGCCCCTCAAGTTTAAAGGGCCGGCTCGGCACTGGCTGAGAAGCCTCCCCAAAAACTCAATTGGAAGTTGGGAGGAGCTCGACGACGCTTTTCTGGCTAATTTTCAAGGGACTTATGTCCGACCTCCGGATGCAGACGGTTTAAGTCATATAATCCAACAGTCCGGAGAGTCTGCCTGAAAGCTTCGGAACAGGTTCCTCACCAAGAAGAACCAAATCGTCGATTGTCCGGACGTTGAAGCCTTAGCAGCTTTTAAACACAGTGTCCGAGATTAATGGCTCGCTAGACACCTCGGCCAAGAAAAACTGAGAACAATGGCAGCCCTAAGAAGCCTCATGACCCTCTTTTGCGCGGGCGAAGACAGCTGGTTGGCACGTAGCAGCACCAGCGACCCAAGCACATCCGAAGTCAGGGATGGCAATGGAAAACCACGACGCAACAAAAACAAGCGTCGAAATAAAGAGGGTAGCCCAGATAACACGGCGGTAAACACCGGATTCAGGGGCTCTCGACCTGGTCAGTGGAAGAAGCCTTTCAAAGGCAGCAGAGAAGGACCATCCGGCCTAAACAAGATTCTTGACAAGCTCTGTCAGATTCACGGCACCTCCGACAAAGCTGCATATCACACCCACAGAGATTGTTGGGTCTTCAAGCATGCCGGTAAGCTAAACGCCGAAGACAAAAGGGAAGAGACACCAAGCGAAGACGAGGATGAACCTCGCCAGCAAAGCACCGGAGGACAGAAAAAGTTCCCACCAGAGGTTAAAACGGTAAATGTGATCCATGTGACGAAGAGGAGAAGCAAGCATGCACTCTGAGATATACGCGCCATAGAGCGTGTCACCCCTAGGTTCAACCCCTGGTTGGCCTGCCCGATCAGTTTTGATCATAGGGATCACGCGACAAGTGGTGGACTTGGTGTTAGACCCAATAATAAACAGGTACCATTTCACACGAGTCCTCATGGACGGCGACAGTGATCTAAACCTGATATATCAGGACACAGTCCGAAAAATGGGGATAGACCTGACACAAATAAGCCACAATAATACTACCTTCAAGGGAGTAATACCAGGCCAAGAGGCCCGTTGTACGGGCCCTCTACTGCTAGAGGTTGTATTCGGTTCTCCCGATAACTGCCGAAGCGAAAGGTTAACTTTCCACGTCGCTCCATTCCGAAGTGGTTGTTAAGCACTACTCGGAAGAATAGCTTTCTTTCATTTTAATGCAATAACGCATTATGCTTTTCTCAAGCTTAAGATGCCCGGTCCACGTGGCATCATCACACTTAGTGGAAATACTGAACGTTTTTTACGTGCGGAAGAGGATGCGGCAGCTTTAATAGCCGCGAACTAGACGGCCTCACCAACCAGGAAAAGTGACAGGTCGTCAAGACCACGGACAAGGTTAGACGAGTCCGGCATTTCACCACATACACATGAGATTGGTTTAATGATCAATCCCTCATAGACGATATCAGGGGCTTCCCGCGCGTAATCAGGGCCAGCCCGGCTCAACTTGACTTCTCTTGAATTTTGATAGTTCATTGATAATAACCAATTCTTCCTTCTTCTTTTTTGGCACATCAACTTTCACCTAAGTTCTTTCCTTTTATAGATGACAATCGTGCTACACCCGTCTAGGACATGGCACAACGGAGACACAGGCACAGACATGCAGCAGGGACCTGCCCAAAGGTTTCTTTTTAGATTAAGACCCTGCGTAAACCTTTTTTACTGTCTCTTGTTGCTCACATCCTCCGGATACTCCACACAACCGAGAAGGATGCTGACGTTATTGGCATGTGGCCACGTCAGGATATTGCACGTACCTGGACACATGGGATTTGTTATTAAGGGCATTGTTTAGCCCGGTATATGTTATAAAGACCGAACACCTTAGGGAGTGTTCGACGTCGCGAGTTTGGCCCTATATGCATCAGCTCCGAATCATGTCTTTGGTTAAATGTTGGGTTTGTCCGGCTCCCACATTTTGGTACCCTACGTTCCGTCATATCGGCTAAGGTAGCACTGGGAGAACTACTGCGATTGTGCCCTGGTTCATGCGGATGAGCACCTTAGTAGAGAAAGCCGAAAACTGACTATCATGATATATCGAGAGACTGGTCAACCACTCGATGACTCATCGGAATCTTCGGGATTCCTCCGCATTAACAAAGGGTCGTTTCCCGGTCATGTATGTACGCGCCCCGTATTCGGACGAGCGCAGAAGTACCAGGGGTTATATAGTAGCCCCACCGTCAAACTCATATGGCTAAGTGAAAGTGTTAAAGCAATATAGTCCGATTGCCTCGTTCACTGCGCTACCACCTCCTTAATGGACCAAGACGTTGGATCAAGTGTGGATTCGCATTTTCTGCAAACACCCCCGCATTATATGTGTGGGGCCGGAAGACGATGACTGCAAACTTTCAGGTTATATACATATATACATAAATGGCCGCACAGGAGGCATCATAGTACTTTCGGGCAAAAGTATAAATACAGCCTTGATAACTCAATAAAACATTGTTTTTACAATTGAAGTACATGTAACTAGAACATAATATTCTTTGAGCACTGAGCCTCTATCGAACGAGCGCCTTCAAGAACTTCTTCAAAGTAGTGCTCGGCAGCCACTCAGCCTACGGCCGAACCCTGTGTCGCAATAGTGGTGGCCTCCATCTCCGCCCAGTATGTCTTGACACGGGTAAAGGCCATCTGCGCACCCTTTATGCACGCTGATCTCTTCATAGCATCGATGCGCGGCGCATCACCAAGGAATTGTTGCACTAAACTAAAATAGCTATTCGGTCTTGGCCCTCTCGGCCATAGATGATCCACAACGGACCTCATGGCAAGTCCGGACAACCTATGGAGCTTGGCCCACTCGGCCATTCGCTCATTCAACAGCAGCGGACGGACTGGAGCATGAAACTGTGACCAGAACAGCTTTTCCACTTCGCGATCTTTCTGATCCTTGAAGTATTCGGCCGCATCAGCAGCACTTGCAGCCAAATCCACGTAGGCATCCACAGAACTCCATAGTCGGTCAAGAGGAGCATACTTCGGATCTCTGAATTTAGTCCGCAACAAGAAGGGCTTCCCAGACACGATATCTACAGCTTGATGCATCTCCTCCTTCGTCGCTCTTATTTTGGAGCGGGCTTCCTTGGCAGCTACCAGGCCCTTCTCCAGGCCCGTCGCCCTCGCTTGGCTTTCTTATTCAAGAAGCTGGTAACGGTCAGCAGCATCTTTTAACTCTACAGCCATTTTGGCCATTATTTCCTTGCTCTCGCAATGCGCGGCCTGTTCGGCCCTCAACTCTTCGGCCGCCTTTAGAGCGGCCGCATTGCTACTCCTTGCTTGTTCCTTGGATCGGGCAAGCTCCGCCCGAAGGGTCTCCACAGTGGCAGCTCCATCTGCAGTCACAACATATTAAAGATACTGGCATCATGCTCCTCTTTTTATGTGACGATCACCAGAGAAATCACTTACCCTGTGCCTCGTCAAGCCGCTGGTTGACAAGTATGATATCGGCATCGCCACATCAAGTTGCCGCTTTAGCTTGGCAAACCCATCAGTTCGGCTAGCCACCGGAGCCTCAGCCGCCTGCAGATAAAGGCAGTCGGGTTATTACCTGGGAATATGATCCTCGGGTTGCCACCGTTCTCGACGACAACCAGAGTCTCAATGGCTACTATCTGCATAGGGCACACCTAATGTGTGTGGTACTACCAAAAACATACACTATTTCACGTACCTCAAAGCCTTTCAGCAGACTCATAAAGGTTCCGTGCAATCCGTTTTCAGCGGATGAAATCCTTTCAATTACTGTACCCATCAGCGTATGATGCGCTTCTGAGACGGCCGCTTGCCCCAGAAGATCCTTCAGTGCGTCCGACTGCACACTGTACGGTTCCGGACTCTTGCTGCCGCTCTCCTTAGGAGCTGGATACTAGGGATTCCAGGTAGCCAAAGGGTTATCCTCTAGCCTTGGTGGATCCGGAGAAACCCTCCGCGACGACACTTTAGGGTCGCCCGCCTCATGAGGCGGGGTGTCAAGGGGAGGCGTTTCGCTCTCCATCATCTCCGGAAGAAGATCCCCCGAAGCCGAATTCTGTCAAGAAGGGATACGATCCGGACTACGATTTATAAGCATCGGTTATTGTCTTCAGAAGTAAGGTAGGACGTTTTCACTATTAGGTAATTTTTGATTACTTACAGCTCGGTAGAGGGCTGATCCCCGCGCAGACATTGTGCGGCAAGAATACCATCCGAGGCAGGACCCTCTAGCGGAGATTTCTTCTCCCGTTTGGAAACCTTAGTTTCTGGACCTTCAAAGGTAGTCCTCTTCCTTCCCCGGGGAGAAAGAATGTCAGATTCTTCCCCCTAGTTATCCTCCCCCGCGGAGGCGCTCATCCCCTCGGTTGGGACGAGTAGCGAGTGAGGCCCGCTGTCGGCCTCTTTATCCCCCCCCCTTCATCTTCCTTTGAGGGCACGTGATAAGACGCCGGCTCGAGCATTTTGTCCAATACCGGATTGTCCAAGCCTTCAAGATTTCTTCGCCTTTGTTATCCAGTCCTGGTCAAAGAGCGACTTTTTAGAATGATGTCATGATAAATAAAAGGACAGTGTGTTCGTCCATGGGATTACTTACTTGGGTAGCAGGGCGGTTGCAGCTCAAACCCACATCCTCGGTGGTGTCCGGACACTCTATTTGGGGTCCGAAGAATGATTTGTACATCTCTTCGAGCGTCATGCTGAGCAAATGCTAAATAGCTCATGGTCCTTCCGGGTTGAATTCCCACATACGGAGGGGACGACGTTTGCAAGGCTGGACTCGATGAACCAGCATAACTTGCATTACCATAACCAGACTGAAATCTCTCTCAAAGAGATCTCGGATATGGCTCTGCAATATTGGCACGTCCTTTGCTGGACCCCAGCTCAGCCCCCTGCTGATCCATGACATCAATTGCAAAGGGGGGACCGAGCGAAAGGTGGGGGCAGCTACCCACTTGGCACTTCGGGGAGCTGTGATGTAAAACCACTCCCGCTGCCACAACCTAGACACATCTAGGAAGGAACCCTCTGGCCATGGAGCATCAGAGATTTTGCTTATTAAAACACCTCCGCACTCTACGTGCCGCCCCTCGATCATCTTCGGCTTCACATCGAAGGTCTTGAGCCACAGGCCGAAGTGAGGGGTAATGCGGAGGAAGGCCTCGCATACGACAATAAATGAGGAGAGGAGAAGAAGGGAATCCGGGGCCAAATCATGGAAATCCAGCCCATAATAGAACATAAGACCCCTAACGAAGGGATCCAGAGCGAGGCCTAGTCCTCGGAGGAAGTGGGAGATGAACAGGACACTCTCGGTGGGTTCGGGAGTAGGGATGACCTGCCCTCGGGCAGGCAGCCTATGAGAAATTTCGGCGGTCAGATATCTGGCCTCTCTCAGCTTCTTGATGTCCTCCTCTGTGACAGAGGAAGGCATCCACTAACCTTGAAGGTTGGATCCGGACATAGTTGAAGGTCGGAAGCGCCTGACCTGAGCTTTGTGTATTAGAACTCGAGGCGGGGGAAGGATTCGATTGAGCACGAGAGGAAAAAAAAGAAAAAGCCTCGTCCTCTTTATAAAAACTGTGAATATCAAGCATCCTCCTTATGGCCGTTTTGGGCTTGCCTAAGATCTAAGAGTCATACCAACAGGCACAGTTGAGTTACCCATGTCCGTATTGATGAGAATCCCGTAATAAGGGGGACACGATCTCTGCTTTGACAAGACGTGACAGAAAAACCGCCACGCAATATGCGCAGCGCTGGTTGAGAAAAACGGTCCAGATAAGGACCGGGCCATGATGTGATGTTGTGCTGCCGAAACATGTCAGCGGATTAGATTCATGGAAATGTTATTCTCTCTACGGTGGGGGTGGAACTTGTTTTGCAGAACCGGACACTATCCTTGTGTTCAAAAATCTTCCATGAAGTATTTGGAGAAGAACCCGCCTTGCAATGCCGAATACCATACTGCACGCCGGACTCATCGCCATTGAAGCCTGGTTCAGGGGCTACCGAGGGAGTCCTGGATTAGGGGGTCTCCAGACAGCCGGACTATATCCTTTGGCCGGACTGTTGGACTATGAAGATACAAGATTGAAGACTTCGTCCCGTGTCCGGATGGGACTCTACTTGGCGTGGAAGGCAAGCTAGGCAATATGGATATGTATATCTCCTCCCTTGTAACCGACCTTGTGTAACCCTAGCCCCCTCCGGTGTCTATATAAACCGGAGGGTTTTAGTCCATAGGACAACATACAATCATACCATAGGCTAGCTTCTAGGGTCTAGCCTCTCTGATCTCGTGGTAGATCAACTCTTGTAATACTCATATCATCAAGAACAATCAAGTAGGACATAGGGTATTACCTCCATCAAGAGGGCCCGCACCTGGGTAAACATCGTGTCCCCCACCTCCTGTTACCATCCGCCTTAGACGCATAGTTCGGGACCCCTACCCGAGATCTGCCGGTTTTGACACCGACAGAGTGGATTCATCACTTGATTGGAGAACTTCTCTTAAATGTTCCAAAATCCCTTGGGGGTCTAGGATTTGGTGTAGGGAATCAAGAGAGGGAGAGAGATGTGTTCTTAGAAAGCTCAAAGTGAATGGTCAACCTTCTCCCGTGAGAGGGAGGAGGCTACATATAGTAGTAGTGTAAAAACTGACCGTTGAGCCAATTAGTGCAAAGGAGTTGTCGGACGTCCGGTGAGTACCGGATGTGCGGTGGCTCCGATTGGACCGGACGTCCGGTCGGGCCGCCGGTCGTCCGGTAACTGGGAATCCTACCAGGCCACAAAAGAAGCATGAGGCACATAGCCAGCGGACTTCCAGAAGGCACCGTTCGTCCGATCACTAGACATCCGGTGAGGTCGAAAACCCGCTAATAAGTATTATGTTGGGGTAGTACCGGACATCCGGAGAAGAACGGTCATCTGGTGAGACCGGATTTCCGCTATTTTATATTCTATGAAGATGCACAGGACAACCGGGGAGAGCTGGATGCCCGGTCGGCTATGAGAGGTCAGACGTCCGTAGACTTTCGTACGCCCGGTGATAGCTGAACCTACTAGCTTAGAATCATACCAGTTTTTGTGCACAAGGTAGAGGAAGAATTAGAGATGAAACAGAGATGATGTGAGAGGATATTTTGTGGGTTTTGAGCAAGTATTTCAAGAAATCCAACGATCCCCTCTTACTAGTACGGGATCCCTATACTCCAGAACATACTGAAAAAGAGCCAAAGCTTTTGTCTTTTATCTCCGTTCTTGAGTGATATATATATATATATATATATATATATATATATATATATATATATATATATATGTTCGTAGTCATGATCCACACATGGCCCTTGAGACATAATCCTGAGATATACTTGATAAACATGATTAGTCCCAAATGTGCATGTTGTCATCAACATCAAAATAAGATTAAGGGCATGATTGCACTTTCAACCATGTACACCATAGAGTACCCCCACACGAGCAGTTTGTAAAGCAACTACAGTGCCTGTCGGTGTCAAAACCGGTGGATCTCGGGTAGGGAGTCCCGAACTATGCGTCTAAGGAGGATGGTAACAGGAGGCAGGGGACACGATGTTTTACCCAGGTTCGGGCCCTCTTGATGGAGGTAAAACCCTATGTCCTGCTTGATTATTCTTGATAATATGAGTAGTACAAGAGTTGATCTACCACGAGATTAGAGAGGCTAAACCCAAAAATCTAGCCTATGGTATGATTGTATGTTGTCCTACGGACTAAAACCCTCTAGTTTATATAGACACCGGAGGGGGCTAGGGTTACACAGAGTCGGTTACAAGGAAGGAGATCTACATATCCGTATTGCCAAGCTTGCCTTCCATGCCAAGGAGAGTCCCATCCGGACACGGGACGAAGTCTTCAATCTTGTATCTTCATATGTCAGGACCCCGACTCGATGTCACATCGATCTAGCCGGTAACACCTCATATCACTTTGCGGCTTCACGCACGGTATCCCCACGGGTGTCGCCTTACCTTTGCCCGGGACCGTTTGCGCCTTTTGGCTCACGTATATGATAGTGTCGCTAGCATCCATATGATAAAGAGCCCGGGCTGACATGACTAGTCGTAAACCCAAAGTGGCACAGACTTACAGGGACAGGCATCCATGACCCAGCTTCGAACGTGTCGGTCATCAGCAAGTGGGTCCGGGCTGTAGCACTGGGCTAGCAGGACTCCGGTAAACCGGGCTGTAGCGGGCTAACAGGACTCCGGTACTCAAAGCGTGACATTTCCCCGAAGGGACAGACACAGGAACGAAGAAGGACACATGCCGGCCAACCTAAGTGTTCCAGAGCAGTAGCAAGCTACCATGGCTCAGCGGTAACACTAGGAGACATTTCCCGGTAAGAGAGGCTACTAAAGATAAACGACTAGATAGTCAGATCCCACACATACCAAGCATTTCAACCATACACACAATATGCTCGATATGTGCAAATACAACGAAGCATCACAACATGACTCTATGACACAAGTACTTTATTTAAGGCTCAGGGAGCCATACATAACATACACAAAGGTACGGGTCTCACGACCCCACATACAAGTCATACAGTCATACAAACCAGCAGCGGAAGTAACTTGTCTGAGTACAGACAACTAGTAAAATAAAAGAGGCTTGGACAGCCTAGCTATACTACGTGGTCCTTCACAAGCTCAGGGTCACCACCTGGGTCTTTAGCCTACTCGTTGATGTCAACGTCTACATAGAACCCATCAGAAGGGGTTGCAGCGTCTTCTGTAAAAAATGTAGATTATAACAACATGAGTACAAAGGTACTCAGCAAGACTTACATCAGATCCTACATACATGCATAGTATCAATAAGGGTTGGTGGAGTTATTGCAGCAAGCCAGCTTTGACTCTTGGCTAGGCTATCCTACGATACTCCAACTTGAAATGTTTTGCGCACACGAGTCCACTACTCACCACTTCAATACACTACCAAGGATCCACCTCCGTCTTCCTACGGAAGAGCCATCCTCGGCACTCACACTTATCTTGAGGCTTTTAATAGTTTCCATTTACTTGTCTATGAACTGTATAGGCAACCAAGTAGTCCTTTACCGCGGACGCGGCTATTCGAATAGATCATGTTAACCCTGCAGGGGTGTACTTCTTCATACACGCTCTCACCACTTACCGTCGTTTACACGACATGTACTCGGCAACCTTCAAGCGGAAGCCCAACGTGGGTGTCGGCCACGACCTACCTAATCACTTAAGCCTCCAGTCCAGGTTTATCGCCTATCCAGGTTCCATCCGCAGGGAGTCCGGCCGAGGTTTCCCATACGGCCCCGAACGATGTGAACAGGGTTTCCGAGATACCTAACGGGTATTCGGTACACCCGGCCACGTACCTACCGCATCACAGCCCACCCCTACGGTCAGCGCTGTCCACGGCCTCCAGTAGGCTACAAACACCAGAAACTACTTGCAACTCCTGGACGGAGAACTAGGGTGAATAAGAAGCCGAGAGGGTCCATTGGTTTCGGGCCCAATGCATGGTAGTAGCTGATTCTTAAATCACACATACAGATCTCAGTGCTTAAGGTCGGCTTCAATGAAACAACCCACCATGTACTCCTACATGGCCTCTCATCGATACCTTTACCAAATCGTGTTCACCACACCACTCTCATTACTGACATTAACATTTCACTCTAGCCCACCACCCAGATGAACCAGACCTGACACGATTCTAAGCATAGCAGGCATAGCAAGGTAGGAACAACACATACACATGGCTCAATCAACTCCTACACATGCTAGTGGGTTTCATCTAGTTACTGTGGCAATGACAGGTCATGCAGAGGAAATGGGTTCAACTACCGTAGCACACAGCAGTTTGAATCGCGTTGTCTTAATGCAGTAAAAGAGAGCAGGAGCGAGAACATGGGATTGTATCGATATGATCAAATGGTTGGTTGCTTGCCTGATGGTTCGATGCACTGATACGGTTCTTCATTAGGGTAATCACGGTACTCCTCGGGGGCAGAACCTGTCGCAAAGGACATCGGTACACAACATCACCAAACAATGTGCAACAATATGATGCATGCATGAAACATGGCATTATGAGTGTGTTGGGCTAATGCAACTAAAACCAGAGGGGTTTGAACAAATTTGAATCAAAGATTCAAATTTCAAACTCAAACATGGCCTCTTTAAGTGCTTTTCCTTGTTCTGCTTAAAACATCATTTTAACTTGTTTGATCATGCATGAAAATAGTACAGATGGATAGATTGGATTTTTCTGATCATTTTTCATATATAATTTGTCCAATTTGGAGTTACAGAATAAAAGTTATGAATTTTTGAAGTTTAAATAATATTCTGGAATTTCCTGATTTAATTTAAATCCAGAAAATCAATTACTGCGTCAGCCTGACGTCAGTGTGACGTCAGCAGGTCAACGGAACAGGTCTGGGTCAAACCTGACAGTGGGTCCCGCATGTCAGGGTGATTATTTTAATTAAAATTTGATTAAAACTAATCATGTTTAATTAACAGGGCTGGGCCCCACCTGTCATTGACTCAGAGGAGTCAACCAGGGCCCACCCGTGGTCAAAGTCAAAGTCGGCTGCCGGCGTTTAGCCGCCGGCGAGCCCGACGCGGCGGCGGAAGTGGTTTTTGCCATTTCGGCCACCAAATGGACCGCGGAGGCCACCGGAGTGGAGCTGAGGACAACCCGCAGCTCTTGGCGGAGTCCGTTGGGGTCGGGGTGGCCGGAGTCGACGGCGGCGAGCTCGGCTGCGGCCGCCGGGGTTCGGTCGTGCACGGGAACGGGGTTGGAGCTCGAAGTCGAGCAAAGCGAGGCGCTAGGGATGCTCTACGGGGTCTTGCGAACTCGTTGGACTCGCCGGGGTGACCAAATGGTCACCGGAGCTGCGTCGACGGCGAGCTCGGCGACGGCGGAGGTTCGGCCGTGGTGGGGAGGAGGCTACGGTGGGGAAACGAGGGGGAGGAGAGGGGGAAACGGTGGCGTAGCTCACCGCGGTTGCAGTGGGCGTCGAAGCGAGCTCGGGGACGGGCCGGAGACGACGAATTCGACGGCGACGATGATCGGAGCCCGAAGAGGGGAACGGCGACGTGGCGGCGATGCCGGGCTTCCGGGGAGCTGTGGAGCGGTGGGGAGGAAGAGGGGGTTGTGGCGGAGCTTCTGAGCTAGTCGGGGGAGCGAGGGGTGGCCGGAGATGGCTGCTACGGCGAACGGCGGCGACGGTGGTGTTCGGCCGTGTGAGAGAGAGAGCGAGGGAGAGGAAGGAAGAGCCGGGGGAGAGTGAGAGAGAGCAGGGGGGGATCGGGACGGCACCGAGAAGAAGCGCCGCGGCGTCGCGCTGGCGGGGGAGGCAGGCAGACGAGCTGGTGGCGTGGCGCTCCGGCCGTGCGCACGCGCCGGCCACACGCCTGGCCGACTGGCGCCAGGAGGACGACGGCGGTGGTGGGCTGGGCTGGCTTGCTGGGCCGCACAGGGAGGAGCCCAGGTAAGCTCCTCCTGTTATTTCTTTTCTGTTTTCTAATTTCTGACATTTGTTTTGATTTAAATAATATATTAAATCATTTATTTAACTTATGCCAATTTTTGCAGGGGCTAGATATATTATTCCAGAGCTCCTTTATAATTGGCATAATATTTGGACATATATTAATATATATAATTAATATATTTCCAATGCAAATATTTATGCATCAATTCCAAAAGCCCAAAATAAATACCTATGAGCTCCTGAAAATATTGGTTTGATTTTTATCTCTGTCCAATATTTTCAGAGAGCCACATGAGCATTTTCTTGGATCCTTTTGGAGAAATTTTTATTTGGGTCATTTTCAAAATGATTCTGAGGGTTTCACAGATCCCCATTTCAAGTTTCTGATGAAAGAGTAAACATGATGCAACACTCTAATGCATGACTAACTAGGATGTGACAACTCACCCCCACTCAAAAGAATCTCGTCCCGAGATTTGGGTTCCTCCGGGAAGAAGGCGGGATACTCGAGTCGAAGACGATCCTCCCTTTCCCAAGTTGCTTCATCCTCAGAATGGTGCGACCATTGAACCTTGAGAAACTTGATATTATGACGTCGCGTGGTACGTTCGGCTTGATCGAGGATACGAATGGGGTACTCTCGATATGTAAGATCATCTTGGAGATCAAGCGTTTCGTGGTCCACTTCACGGATAGGGTCCGAGAAGCAACGCCTGAGTTGGGAAACGTGGAAGACATCGTGAACTCTGGAGAGGTGCGGAGGTAGTTCCAACTGGTAGGCAACTTCTCCTTGTTTGGCAAGAATGCGAAAAGGTCCAATGTAACGAGGAGCCAATTTGCCTTTGATACCGAAACGATGGGTTCCCTTCAGAGGGGTGACCCGAAGATAAGCCTTCTCGTCAACCTCGAAAGTCATAGCCCTATGTTTTCGGTCATATTGACTCTTTTGACGAGATTGGGCTGTTTTCAACTTTTCACGAACGATACGAACTTGTTCTTCTGCTTCCTGAATCATATCCGGGCCAAAGAATTGTCTTTCCCCGGTCTCTGACCAGTTAAGGGGTGTTCGACATCGTCGTCCATAGAGAACTTCAAAAGGGGCTTTACCCAAGCTAGATTGATAGCTGTTGTTGTAAGCGAATTCGGCAAATGGAAGGCACTTCTCCCAGTCCATTCCGAATGAGATGACAGAGGCTCGAAGCATGTCTTCTAGAATTTGGTTGACGCGTTCCACTTGACCACTTGACTGAGGGTGGAAAGCGGTGCTAAAGGAGAGACGAGTTCCCATAGCATTTTGGAAACTTTCCCAAAATCGAGAGGTGAAAAGACTTCCTCGATCCGAATTGATTTCCAAAGGAACACCATGGAGGGACACTATTCGGGAGATGTATAAGTCTGCCAGCTGGCTAGCGGTTATACCCTCACGAACAGGTAAGAAATGGGCTACTTTGGAAAGACGATCGACCACGACGAAAATAGCATTATTCCCTCTCTTGGTCCTGGGAAAACCGGTAATGAAATCCATACCAATTTTATCCCATTTCCATTCAGGAATAGCTAAGGGTTGAAGGGTGCCAGCAGGCCGTTGATGCTCTGCTTTTACACGACAACAGACGTCGCAATTTGCAATATACTGAGCAATTTCTCTCTTCATCCTAGTCCACCAGAACCTCTGGCGTAGGTCCTGATACATCTTAGTGCTACCGGGATGAATGGTGAGAGGAGATTCATGAGCTTCCTTAAGGATCAAACGCCTCAGGTTTCGCACTTTGGGAACCACTAGTCGATTCCCGAAGTATACGACCCCTTGATCATTAACAGAGAAGCAATTCGCAATTCCTTTCTGAATGTTTCTCTTGATGCGGGAGATTCCCGGATCTACCTTCTGTGCTTTGATAATCTGATCCGTAAGGGTAGGTTTTGCCACCAAGGTGGAAAGATAACCTTGAGGTACAATGTGAAGGTTAAGCTTCCGAAATTCCTCATGGAGAAGCGGTTGACTTTGTTGTAACATCAGGTTGTTACAATAAGATTTACGACTTAGCGCATCAGCCATGACGTTGGCTTTCCCTGGGGTGTAGGTTATTCCTAAGTCGAAGTCTGTGATCAATTCAACCCAACGTCTCTGCCTGAGATTCAAATCCGGTTGGGTGAAAATATACTTCAGACTTTGGTGATCAGTGAATATTTCGCAACGATTACCGAGGAGGTAATGTCGCCAGGTCTTAAGTGCATAGACTACGGCTGCAAGCTCTAGATCATGAGTAGGATAATTCTCCTCATGTGGGTGCAATTGCCGTGAAGCGTAAGCAATTACGTGTCGATCTTGCATGAGAATGCAACCTAGTCCTTGTCGCGAGGCGTCGCAGTAGATAACAAAGTCCTTGGAGAAGTCTGGCAGTACCAGTACGGGAGCAGAGGTCAGGCGTCTTTTCAGTTCCTGAAAGCTGTGCTCACATTGTGGAGTCCACTCGAACTTCTTATCTTTCTTGAGGAGTTCGGTTAGAGGTTTGGCAACTTTGGAGAAGTTCTCGACAAAGCGACGACAATAGCTCGCTAAGCCCAGAAAACTCCGAACTTGCTTGACCGATTCAGGTGGAGTCCAATTAAGGACGGCTTGAACTCGTTCAGGGTTAACAGCAATACCTTTACCAGATATTACATGACCCAGATAGGTCACTTCTGGCAACCAGAATTCACATTTAGAAAATTTGGCATAAAGGCGATGCTCTCGAAGTTTCTGCAACACTAGCCTTAGATGTTCGGCATGTTCTTCCTCGTTCTTGGAGTAGATGAGTATATCATCGAGATAAACTACGACGAATTTATCCAAATACTCCATGAAGATTGAGTTCATTAACCGAGAAAAGGTGGCTGGAGTGTTGGTTAAACCGAAGGACATGACGGTGTACTCGTATTGGCCATAACGAGTAACAAAGGCCGTCTTAGGAATGTCCCCGTTTCTGATTTTGATTTGATGGTAGCCCAACCTCAAATCCATCTTGGAGAAGATTGAGGATCCAGCGAGCTGATCATACAGGTCGTTGATCCTGGGAAGCGGGTATTTGTTCTTGATTGTGACCAAATTGACAGGTCGGTAATCTACAACCATCCGGTCCGTACCATCCTTCTTCTTGACGAATAGGACGGGGCAAGCCCACGGAGATGAACTAGGTCGGATGAAACCCTTTTTCAAGGACTCATCGAGTTGTTTCTTAAGCTCGGCTAGTTCTAGGGGTGCCATCTTATAGGGTCTTCTAGCAATTGGAACGGTTCCTGGAATGAGGTCTATTACGAACTCAACATCCCTGTCAGGTGGAACACCTGGCAATTCCTCTGGAAAGACATCCGGGAAGTCACGGACTACCGGCACGTCCTCAAGGTCTGGCAAAGGGCTGGCGTTAAGAGAATATAATTGTCGGTTGGCTATTCGGGTCAAGACATTGACTATCTTCCCCGAAGGATGGGTAAGTTGAACAGTCCTAGAGAAGCAATCAATTTTGGCTTGATGAGCTGACATCCAGTCCATACCCAAAATGATATTAATATCTGAAGATTTAAGGGCTATCAAAGACGCAAGGAAAACAAGTCTGTCTACTTGGATCTCATTTCCATAACTTACCCTAGAGGTCTGCCATCTAGACCCAGGGGTAGAGATTTCCATAGTGGATGGCAAGTCACAGAATGCAACGTTATGCAAACGAGCATAATTTTCAGATATAAAAGAATGAGAGGCTCCTGTATCGAAAAGAACAGATGCCGGGTGGCAATTAACAAGAAGCGTACCGAGAACGACGTTGGGATCCTCTTGAGCTTCTTCGGCAGAGATACAGTTGACATGGCCACGTGAAGCGGTGACCGGCTTGGCGTGGAATATTTTTCCTGTCGGCTTGCCACGGCCAACAGCTTTAGCAGATTGATTGGGGTTGGTCTGGGGACACTCACGCATATAGTGACCAGATTCTCCACATTTGAAACAAGTCACAGAACTGGTACGTGGAGGAGCATTATTGGTTGGACCTCCATAGGGCTTGGCTGGAGCAGACTGTTGAACGGGGCGAGGCGCCTGGAACGATGGCCTCGGTGTGAATCTGGGTGGCAGGGCGGTGTTGGGCACCCACACGCGGCGCTTCTGAGGACCAGCACCGGATGAGGAACCCATGTCACGACCATGCTTGCGTGTTGCGTCATAGTCAGTCCGTCCAGTTTCAGCACTGATGGCTTTGTTGACAAGTTTCGAAAAAGATGTGCACTCATGCAGACGGAGGTCGCGGCGAAGCTCAGGACTAAGGCCCTTACGGAACCTTGCTTGCTTCTTGGCGTCAGTAGACACTTCCTCAGTTGCATATCGGGCGAGATTACCAAAATCCCTACTATAGGCATCCACAGAAAGTCGGCCTTGGGTGAAACTGCAAAATTCTTCACGTTTACGGTCCATGAGACCCTCCGGAATGTGATGTTCACGGAAAGCCTCGCTGAACTCAGCCCAAGTAGTGACATGGCCCGCTGGGCGCATAGCTCCATAATTCTCCCACCATAGACTGGCGGGGCCTTCAAGATGATATGCAGCAAAGGTGACCTTGTCAGCCTCCGCTACCAGCGCGGAACGCAGTTTGTGAGAGATACTGCGAAGCCAGTCATCAGCGTCGAGAGGCTCGACGGGGTGGTGGAACGTGGGTGGATGCAATTTGATAAAATCACTGAGTGACACCACGTTAGCCCTCTGATGGTGTGCTGTGTTCTGTTCAATACGCTCCAACAAGCGGTTGGTCTCCCGCTTGTTTCTCTCAGCTTCCATCATAACCTCAGCTAGTGAAGGAGGATGAGGCAGATTTTCATTCCTGCCCTCACTGCCTTCGGCCTGCTCTTGAGAAGCAGGGTTAGCGCGCGTGTTGACCATCCTAGGTAACCAAGACAATGATTTAGTCAGGATGGTAAAATTCCGACATAGGATATAGAATGTAAGGAATAATTCGGAATGCAAGATGATCATCCGTATGGCATGGTAAATACAGAAACTGCTTCTTTATTCCATCGTCATACACACCATACATGGTTTAGTACAAGACCAAACAAAGTACTATTATGGTGAAAAAGGATTACATCTCATCGGAGGCATTCCAAGCTCCTATACATTATTTTTCTACACCTCCGGAAGGAGTACAACTAGGTCATATCCCATGAGTCACGCAGGACGATAGACGACACGGCTAGTGCGAACTAGTGATACTACCACTACTCAGACCGATCCGTAGTAGTCCTCGTAAAAGTCACCTCCATAGCCTGGAAGTTCAACATGATCATCCGGAAACAGACGATCTCGCGGAGCTTGTGGACCATAGGGGCTAGGATGAGGTCGTGGACCAACAAACGGTGGCCTGCGGGGACCGCGAGGTGGGGTGATGCCTCCTACATCACGCCAAACCATCACGTCTGGCAGAGCAGATCTCACAGGATAGAGATCGCGCATATCTGAGAATCCAGCTTGCACCGCCGGTGCGAACCGAGTCAAAGTGGCCCAGTGGTCAGCACGGGTATTGAAGAGCTCTAACCTTAAGGCCCGATTTTCACGGTCCTTATCCTCGAGCATCTCAGCAGTGGTGCGAGTCCGTGAATCCTCCTGAGTGGAGTCAGCATAGATATCCTGGAGATACCCTTGTGCTCCCGGAAGTGATCCTGGCATATACCGGAAATCAGAGTCCCGAAATAAACCAGATCTGACTCGCATAATGGTCATCATAGAGTAGGCGGCGTCCTGCACAGCCATCTCAATAGTAACCCCGAGTCCATAGGAGCAGTGAAGAGGCTCAGTGGATCCAGGATAAGATGGAAATATCCTGACAGTGCAGAGATACTGGCTTTGATTGAAGTCCCGGAATTGCTCTTCGACCGTGTACTCAGGATACCATCGGTATCCAGCCTCAGTCATTACCCTGACCAACTTGGCAGTATGGCCGGGTACATCTAGGCATCGAGTCAGGCGAACCACTTGATTGGGGTCGCGAGTGGCCATCTGAAAGCACAATCATAATGCAAGAGCATTAGAATTTCTAGCAAAATTTCGGCAGCATAACAACTGTAAATGCTCAAAAAGGATTTTGAGACATTTGACAAAGGATTTCGTACACACTCAACATCATCATATCAAAGTTCTGAAACCATTCGGGCAACATAATGTGGTAGTAGATCTGAACTAGGCTTGTAACCATCAAACTTATAAGGTACTACTGATTAGTAACACGTGATCCTGATAGAGAGAATAGATCCTAATTCCTTAACCCCCGGTGGAAGAATGGACTGACTCAGATCAGAAAGTCATAAGGTATAAGGAGTAAAAAGAGCCTTACGTTCCATCCCACAAACAATTCCCCTACATATAACTAAAGAATTTCTAGACTCAACATCGACCAGTTTGGCTTGGAGAACCTACAGGCAGTCCGGCTCTGATGCCAACGCTGTCAGGACCCCGACTCGATGTCACATCGATCTAGCCGGTAACACCTCATATCACTTTGCGGCTTCACGCACGGTATCCCCACGGGTGTTGCCTTACCTTTGCCCGGGACCGTTTGCGCCTTTTGGCTCACGTATATGATAGTGTCGCTAGCATCCATATGATAAAGAGCCCGGGCTGACATGACTAGTCGTAAACCCAAAGTGGCACAGACTTACAGGGACAGGCATCCATGACCCAGCTTCGAACGTGTCGGTCATCAGCAAGTGGGTCCGGGCTGTAGCACTGGGCTAGCAGGACTCCGGTAAACCGGGCTGTAGCGGGCTAACAGGACTCCGGTACTCAAAGCGTGACATTTCCCCGAAGGGACAGACACAGGAACGAAGAAGGACACATGCCGGCCAACCTAAGTGTTCCAGAGCAGTAGCAAGCTACCATGGCTCAGCGGTAACACTAGGAGACATTTCCCGGTAAGAGAGGCTACTAAAGATAAACGACTAGATAGTCAGATCCCACACATACCAAGCATTTCAACCATACACACAATATGCTCGATATGTGCAAATACAACGAAGCATCACAACATGACTCTATGACACAAGTACTTTATTTAAGGCTCAGGGAGCCATACATAACATACACAAAGGTACGGGTCTCACGACCCCACATACAAGTCATACAGTCATACAAACCAGCAGCGGAAGTAACTTGTCTGAGTACAGACAACTAGTAAAATAAAAGAGGCTTGGACAGCCTAGCTATACTACGTGGTCCTTCACAAGCTCAGGGTCACCACCTGGGTCTTTAGCCTACTCGTTGATGTCAACGTCTACATAGAACCCATCAGAAGGGGTTGCAGCGTCTTCTGTAAAAAATGTAGATTATAACAACATGAGTACAAAGGTACTCAGCAAGACTTACATCAGATCCTACATACATGCATAGTATCAATAAGGGTTGGTGGAGTTATTGCAGCAAGCCAGCTTTGACTCTTGGCTAGGCTATCCTACGATACTCCAACTTGAAATGTTTTGCGCACACGAGTCCACTACTCACCACTTCAATACACTACCAAGGATCCACCTCCGTCTTCCTACGGAAGAGCCATCCTCGGCACTCACACTTATCTTGAGGCTTTTAATAGTTTCCATTTACTTGTCTATGAACTGTATAGGCAACCAAGTAGTCCTTTACCGCGGACGCGGCTATTCGAATAGATCATGTTAACCCTGCAGGGGTGTACTTCTTCATACACGCTCTCACCACTTACCGTCGTTTACACGACATGTACTCGGCAACCTTCAAGCGGAAGCCCAACGTGGGTGTCGGCCACGACCTACCTAATCACTTAAGCCTCCAGTCCAGGTTTATCGCCTATCCAGGTTCCATCCGCAGGGAGTCCGGCCGAGGTTTCCCATACGGCCCCGAACGATGTGAACAGGGTTTCCGAGATACCTAACGGGTATTCGGTACACCCGGCCACGTACCTACCGCATCACAGCCCACCCCTACGGTCAGCGCTGTCCACGGCCTCCAGTAGGCTACAAACACCAGAAACTACTTGCAACTCCTGGACGGAGAACTAGGGTGAATAAGAAGCCGAGAGGGTCCATTGGTTTCGGGCCCAATGCATGGTAGTAGCTGATTCTTAAATCACACATACAGATCTCAGTGCTTAAGGTCGGCTTCAATGAAACAACCCACCATGTACTCCTACATGGCCTCTCATCGATACCTTTACCAAAT
>NC_057809.1:431515852-431517076 GCF_018294505.1 Triticum aestivum
TTAGGGTAATCACGGTACTCCTCGGGGGCAGAACCTGTCGCAAAGGACATCGGTACACAACATCACCAAACAATGTGCAACAATATGATGCATGCATGAAACATGGCATTATGAGTGTGTTGGGCTAATGCAACTAAAACCAGAGGGGTTTGAACAAATTTGAATCAAAGATTCAAATTTCAAACTCAAACATGGCCTCTTTAAGTGCTTTTCCTTGTTCTGCTTAAAACATCATTTTAACTTGTTTGATCATGCATGAAAATAGTACAGATGGATAGATTGGATTTTTCTGATCATTTTTCATATATAATTTGTCCAATTTGGAGTTACAGAATAAAAGTTATGAATTTTTGAAGTTTAAATAATATTCTGGAATTTCCTGATTTAATTTAAATCCAGAAAATCAATTACTGCGTCAGCCTGACGTCAGTGTGACGTCAGCAGGTCAACGGAACAGGTCTGGGTCAAACCTGACAGTGGGTCCCGCATGTCAGGGTGATTATTTTAATTAAAATTTGATTAAAACTAATCCTGTTTAATTAACAGGGCTGGGCCCCACCTGTCATTGACTCAGAGGAGTCAACCAGGGCCCACCCGTGGTCAAAGTCAAAGTCGGCTGCCGGCGTTTAGCCGCCGGCGAGCCCGACGCGGCGGCGGAAGTGGTTTTTGCAATTTCGGCCACCAAATGGACCGCGGAGGCCACCGGAGTGGAGCTGAGGACAACCCGCAGCTCTTGGCGGAGTCCGTTGGGGTCGGGGTGGCCGGAGTCGACGGCGGCGAGCTCGGCTGCGGCCGCCGGGGTTCGGTCGTGCACGGGAACGGGGTTGGAGCTCGAAGTCGAGCAAAGCGAGGCGCTAGGGATGTTCTACGGGGTCTTGCGAACTCGTTGGACTCGCCGGGGTGACCAAATGGTCACCGGAGCTGCGTCGACGGCGAGCTCGGCGACGGCGGAGGTTCGGCCGTGGTGGGGAGGAGGCTACGGTGGGGAAACGAGGGGGAGGAGAGGGGGAAACGATGGCGTAGCTCACCGCGGTTGCAGTGGGCGTCGACGCGGGCTCGGGGACGGGCCGGAGACGACGAATTCGACGGCGACGATGATCGGAGCCCGAAGAGGGGAACGGCGACGTGGCGGCGATGCCGGGCTTCCGGGGAGCTGTGGAGCGGTGGGGAGGAAGAGGGGGTTGTGGCGGAGCTTCTGAGCTAGTCGGGGGAGCGAGGGGTGGC
>NC_057809.1:431517086-431551659 GCF_018294505.1 Triticum aestivum
GGAGTCAACCAGGGCCCACCCGTGGTCAAAGTCAAAGTCGGCTGCCGGCGTTTAGCCGCCGGCGAGCCCGACGCGGCGGCGGAAGTGGTTTTTGCCATTTCGGCCACCAAATGGACCGCGGAGGCCACCGGAGTGGAGCTGAGGACAACCCGCAGCTCTTGGCGGAGTCCGTTGGGGTCGGGGTGGCCGGAGTCGACGGCGGCGAGCTCGGCTGCGGCCGCCGGGGTTCGGTCGTGCACGGGAACGGGGTTGGAGCTCGAAGTCGAGCAAAGCGAGGCGCTAGGGATGCTCTACGGGGTCTTGCGAACTCGTTGGACTCGCCGGGGTGACCAAATGGTCACCGGAGCTGCGTCGACGGCGAGCTCGGCGACGGCGGAGGTTCGGCCGTGGTGGGGAGGAGGCTACGGTGGGGAAACGAGGGGGAGGAGAGGGGGAAACGGTGGCGTAGCTCACCGCGGTTGCAGTGGGCGTCGAAGCGAGCTCGGGGACGGGCCGGAGACGACGAATTCGACGGCGACGATGATCGGAGCCCGAAGAGGGGAACGGCGACGTGGCGGCGATGCCGGGCTTCCGGGGAGCTGTGGAGCGGTGGGGAGGAAGAGGGGGTTGTGGCGGAGCTTCTGAGCTAGTCGGGGGAGCGAGGGGTGGCCGGAGATGGCTGCTACGGCGAACGGCGGCGACGGTGGTGTTCGGCCGTGTGAGAGAGAGAGCGAGGGAGAGGAAGGAAGAGCCGGGGGAGAGTGAGAGAGAGCAGGGGGGGATCGGGACGGCACCGAGAAGAAGCGCCGCGGCGTCGCGCTGGCGGGGGAGGCAGGCAGACGAGCTGGTGGCGTGGCGCTCCGGCCGTGCGCACGCGCCGGCCACACGCCTGGCCGACTGGCGCCAGGAGGACGACGGCGGTGGTGGGCTGGGCTGGCTTGCTGGGCCGCACAGGGAGGAGCCCAGGTAAGCTCCTCCTGTTATTTCTTTTCTGTTTTCTAATTTCTGACATTTGTTTTGATTTAAATAATATATTAAATCATTTATTTAACTTATGCCAATTTTTGCAGGGGCTAGATATATTATTCCAGAGCTCCTTTATAATTGGCATAATATTTGGACATATATTAATATATATAATTAATATATTTCCAATGCAAATATTTATGCATCAATTCCAAAAGCCCAAAATAAATACCTATGAGCTCCTGAAAATATTGGTTTGATTTTTATCTCTGTCCAATATTTTCAGAGAGCCACATGAGCATTTTCTTGGATCCTTTTGGAGAAATTTTTATTTGGGTCATTTTCAAAATGATTCTGAGGGTTTCACAGATCCCCATTTCAAGTTTCTGATGAAAGAGTAAACATGATGCAACACTCTAATGCATGACTAACTAGGATGTGACATCATAGTCCAACAGTCCGGCCAAAGGATATAATCTGGCTGTCCGCATACCCCCTAATCCAGGACTCCCTCAGTAGCCCCTGAACCAGGCTTCAATGACGATGAGTCCGGCGCGCAGATTGTCTTCGGCATTCCAAGGCGGGTTCCTCCTCCGAATATTTCATAGAAGATTTTAAACACGAGGATCGTGTCCGGCTCTGCAAAATAAGTTCCACATACCACCATAGAGGGAATAATATTTACACAAATCTAATCTGCTGATGTACCCCGTAGTGTGACATCACACCACAGCCAGGTCTTAATTCGAATCGTTTTTCCTAACCTATCTCAGCATGTTTGGCGAGGCAGTTTCCTTGGCACGTCTTGTCGAAGTAGAGATTGTGTCCCCTTTATTACGGGATTCCCATTAATACGGACGTGGGTAACCCAACCGCGCCTATTAGTAGGACTCCTAAATCTTAGGCAAGTCCCAAACGGCCACGAGGAGGACGCTTGATATTCACCCTCTTTATAAAGGGGACAAGGCCTTTTCCTCTCGATCTTATTCGAATCTGCCTCTCGCATCGAGTTCCAACACCCAAAGCTCAGGTTTAGGCGATTCGGACCTTCAACTATGTCCGGATCCAACCTTCAAGGTCAGTGGATGCCTTCCTCTGTCACAGAGGAGGACATCAAGAAGTTGAGAGAGGCCAGATATCTGACCGCCGAAATTTCGCATTGGCTGCCTGCCCGAGGGCAGGTCGTCCCTACTCCCAAACCCAACGAGAGCGTCGTGTTCGTCTCCCACATCCTCCGAGGACTAGGCCTCGCTCTGGATCCCTTTGTTAGGGGTCTTACGGGCTAGATTTTCATGATCTGGCCTCGGATTCCCTTCTTCACATCTCGACTTTTATTGTCGTATGCGAGGCCTTCCTTCGCATTACCCCTCACTTCGGCCTATGGCTCAAGACCTTCGATGTGAAGCCGAAGATGATCGAGGGGCAGCACACAGCATGCAGAGGCGCTTCAATAAGAAAAATTGCTGACGCTCCCTGGCCTGAGGGTTACTTCCAGAGGTGTCTGGATTGTGGCAGCGGGAGTGGTTCTACATCACAGCTCCCCGAAGTGCCAAGTGGGTAGCTGCCCCTGCCTTCCGCTCAGGCCCCCCACCACAACTGATGTCATGGATCAGCAGGGGGCTGAGCTGGGGTCCAGCCAAGGACGTGCCAATACTGTAAAGCCGTATCCGTGATCTCTTCGAGAGAGATATCAGTCTGGTTATGGTAGTGCAAGTTATGCTAGTCTGTCAAGTCCAGCCTTGCAAACGCCGGCCCCTTCGCATGTGGGAATTCATCCTGGAAGGACCGCGAGCTTATCCAACATTTCCTCGGCATGACGCACGAAGAGATGTACAAATTGTTCTTCGGACCACAAATAATGTGTCCAGACATCACTGACGATGCAGGTCTGAGCTGCAATCGCCCGGATACCCAAGTAAGTAGCCCCGCATCCGAACACACTGTCTGTTTTATTCATAGCAACATTGCCCTAAAAAAGAAAAACCGCTCTTAGTCCAGGATTGGATAGCGAAGGAAAAGTTGATCAGGTGTCCGGCCCCCCTCCCTGAGACCTCACCAAATCCCGTGCTAACCAGGATGCTGGAGATCGCGCCTTATCAAGTGCCCTTGGGAGATCACGCCTTATCAGGGGGGGAACAAGGAGGTTAGCGCCTCCACGAAGGAGGTTAGTCGGGGAGGAGGGACTGAAACTTCCTCTCCCCAGGGAAGGAAGAGGACCGCCTCCGAGGACCCGGAGACAACGGTCTCCAAACGGGGGAAGAGATCTTCGCCGGAGGGTCTTACCTCGGGGCTACCCTTGCCGTACTATGCCCTCAAGGGGATCAGCCCTCCACCGAGCTGTAAGTAAATGGGTACTTAATAATGAAAATATCTCGCTTTACTTCTGAGGAAAACAACCGAAGCATTTATCTTGCAGTTTGGATCTTAGCCCTTCTCAGCAGAGCTCATCTTCAGGGATCTTCTTCCAGAGATGATGGAGAGCGAAACGCCTCCCCCTGCCACACCGCCTCACAAGGTGGGCGACCCCGAGGTGTCATCGCGGAGGGTTTCTCTGGATCCGGCAAGGCCAGAAGGTAATCGTATGGCCACCCGAAGTTCTCAGTATCCGGCTCTTGAAGAGAGCAATCAAAAGAGTCCGGCATCGTCTGGTGTGCGGTCGGATGTACTGAGGGATCTGCTAGAGCAAGCGGCTATCTCAGAAGAGCACCGCACATTGATGGGTACAGTGATTGAAAGGATTTTGTCCGCCAGAAGCGGGTTGCATGAAGGCTGTGTGAGTCTACTGACGGGTTTTGAGGTACGTGAAATGATGTACATTTTTGACAGTACCGAACATTTTTAGATGTGCCCTGTGTAGATAGTAGCCCCTGAGACTCTGGTTGTCGTCGAAAACGGCGGAAAACAGAGGATCATAGTCCCAAGTAATAACCAGACCGCCTTTATGTGCAGGTGGTTGAAGCTCAGGTGGCTAGCCGGACTGATGGGTTTGCCGAACTAAGGCGGCAGCTGGATGCGGCAGATGCCGACATCGTGCTTGTCAACAAGTGGCTTGACGAGGCACAGGGTCAATGATTTTTCTGGTGATCGTCACTTAGTAAGAGCAGCATGATGCTAGTATCTTTAATATGTTGTGACTGCAGATGGAGCTGCCGCCATGGAGACCCTTCGGGCATAACTTGCCCAAGCCAAGGAGCATGCAAGGAGTAGCAATGCGGCCACTTTAAAGGCGGCCGAGGGTTTAAGGGCCGAACAGGCCGCACATTGCGAGAGCAAAGAAAAAATTGCCAAGATGGTCATGGAGTTAAAAGATGCTGTTGACCGTTACCGGCTTCTTGAAGAGGAATACCGAGCGAAGGCGACGGACCTGGAGAAGGCCCGGGTGGCTGCCAAGGAAGCCCGCTCCAAAATTAGAGCGACGAAGGAGGAGCTGAATCAAGCTGCGGATATCATTTCTGGGAAGCCCTTCTTGTTACGGACTAAGTTCGGAGATCCAAAATATGCTCCTCTAGACCGGCTATGGAGTTCTACGGACGAGTACATGGATTTGGCTGGAAGTGCTGCTGATGCGGCCGAGTACTTCAAGGATTAGAAGGGTCCTAAAGTGGAGAAGCTGTTCTGGTCACAGTTTCACGCTCCAGTCCGTCTGTTGTTGCTGAATGAGTGATTGACCGGTTGGGCCGAGCTCCATAGATTATCCGGACTTGCCATGAGGTCTATAGTGGATCATCTGTGGCCAGGAGGGCCCAGGCCGAATAGCTACTTTAGCTTGGTGCAACAATTCCTTGGTGCTGTGCCATGCATCGATGCTGTAAAGAGGTCGGCGTGCATAGAGGGCTCGCGGATGGCCCTTGCCCGTGTCAAAACATACTGGGCGGAGATGGATGCCAGCACTGTTGCCGCACAGGGTTCGGCCATAGGCCGAGTGGCTGTCGAGCACTACTTTGAAGAAGTTCTTGAAGGCGCTCGTTTGATAGAGGCTCAGTGCTCGAAGAATATTATGTTTAAGTGACATGTATTCCCATTGTAAGAACAATGTTTTATTGAATTTATCAAGGTTGTATTTATAATTTTGCCCGAAAGTGCTCTGATGCCTCTATTGCGGCCGTTTATGTATATATGTATATAACCTGAAAGATGGCAGTCGTCGGCTTCAGCCCCCACACATACAATGCGGGGGTGTTCGCAGAAGACGCATGTTCACACTTGATCCAATGTCTTGGTCCAATAAGGAGGTGATAGCGCAGCGAACTAGGCAATCGGACTATAATGCTTTAACACTTTCACTTAGCCAGAGGAGTTTGACAGTGGGGCTACTATATAGCCCCTGGTGGCTCCGCACTTATCCGGATGCGGGGCGCATACATGCCTGGCCGGGAAACGACCATTCGTTAAGGTGGAGGAATCCCGAAGATTCCGCTAGGTCATCGAGTGGTTGACCAGTCTCACACTATATCATGACAGTCAGTTTTTGGCTTTCTCTACCGAGGTGCTCGTCCGGATGAACCAGGGCACAATCACAGTAGTTCTCCTGGTGCCGCCTTAGCCGATAGAGCGGAACGTAAGGCAGCAAAACACAGGAGCCGGGCAAACCCAATAATTGACCAAAGACATGATTCGGAGCTGATGCATATAAGGCCAAACTCACGACGCCGAACACTCCCTAGGGTATTCGGTCTTTATGTTGTAAACCAGGTCGAAACAGTGCCCTTTGTAATAAGCCCCTGGTGTCCAGGTACGTGCAGTATTCTGACGTGGCCACATGCCAATACGTCAGCACCCTTCTCAATTGTACTGAGAATCCGAGGGATGTGTATCAACAAGAGACAGTAAAAAAGGTTTACGCAGGGTCTTAATCTAAAAAGAATCCTTGGAACAGGTCCCTGCTGCACGTCTGCACCTGTGTCTCCATTGTGTCGTATTCTGGACGGGTGTAGCGCGATGGTCATCTGAAAAAGAAAGGAACTTAATTGAAAAGTTGTCATGCAAAAGGTAGGTTATACTAAATAAACCATGTATAGTTCAAAATGAGTAAAGTTTAGCCTAATTGTCACTTGTTTGCGCGCATTGAGCCCCTTGTATTGTAATAGGGGTATAGCCATCAAACCTATATCAATTACATATAGGTGGGCCAGACTCGTCCAACCGCGTCCGTGGTCTTAATGACCTGTCGGATGCTTTAGTTGGTGAGGCCGTTTAGTGTGTGGCTGCCAAGGCAGCCGCACGGTCTTCCGTGCGCAAGGAGCGCTCAATATTTCCATTTACTTTAATGGTGCCACGTGGACCGGGCATCTTAAGAATGAGAGAAGCATAATGCGGTATCGCGTTAAAGCGAGCGAAAGCTTCGCGTCCGAGTTGTGCTTGATAACCACTTTGGAACGGAGCGATGTGGAACATTAAATTTTCGCTGCGGAAGTTATCGGGAAAGCCGAATATAATCTCTAGTAGCAGGGAGCCCGTGCAATGGGCCTCTTGGCCTAGCGTTACTCCTTTAAAGGTAGTATTGCTGCGGCTAATTTTTGTTGGATATATCCCCATTTTGCGGACTGTTTCCTGATATATCAGGTTTAAACTGCTGCCGCCGTCCATCAGGACTCTTGTGAAGTGGTATCCATCAATTATTGGGTCTAATACCAAGGGAGCCCATCCTGCATGCCGGATACTTGCCGAGTAATCCCGATGGTCAAATGTGATCGGTTGGGATGACCAGTGGCAGAACTCCGCGGTGATAGGCCCTAGGGCATGTGTCTCTAGGAGTGCTGCTTTGTTTCTCCCCTTTGTCAGGTGTAACACGTTTACTGTTTTGACTTCTGGTGGGAATTTCTTCTGTTCCCTAGTGCTTTGTTTTTGAGGCTCGTCCTCGTCTTCGCTTGGTGTATCCTGCCCCTTATGTTCGGCATTGAGCTTGCCGGACTGCTTGAAGACCCAACATTCTCTATGGGTATGATTTGCAGGTTTATCGGGGGTGCTGTGGATCTGACATATTTTATCCAGAATCTTGTTTAGGCTGGACAGTTCGTCTCTGTTGCCTTTGGAGGGCACCTTTTGTTGACCTGGCCGAGAGCTTCTAAATCCGGCGTTTACCGCCGTGCTCTTCGGGCTGTCTTCTTTATTCCGGCGCTTGTTTTTGCTGCGTCGTGGTTTCCTGTTTCCGTCCCTGACTTCGGATGTACTTGGGTCACTGGTGCTGCATCGGGCTAACCAGCTGTCCTCGCCTGACTAAAAGCGGGTCATGAGGCTTGTTAATGCTGCCATTGTTCTCGGCTTTTCTTGGCCGAGGTGTCTGGCAAGCCATTCGTCTCGAACGCTGTGCTTAAAAGCTGCTAAGGCTTCGGCGTCCGGGCAGTCGACTATTTGGTTCTTTTTAGTGAGAAACCTGTTGTCGGTGTCAAAACCGGCGGATCTCGGGTAGGGGGTCCCAAACTATGCGTCTAAGGCAGATGGTAACAGGAGGCAGGGGACACGGTGTTTTACCTAGGTTCGGGCCCTCTTAATGGAGGTAAAACCCTACGTCCTGCTCGATTTATTCTTGATGATATGGGTATTACAAGTGTTGATCTACCACGAGATCGGAGAGGCTAAACCCTAGAAGCTAGCCTATGGTATGATTGTATGTTATTGTGTCCTACAGACTAAAACCCTCCGGTTTATATAGACACCGGAGAGGGCTAGGGTTACACAAGGTCGGTTACAAAGGAGGAGATATACATATCCCTATTGCCTAGCTTGCCTTCCACGCCAAGTAGAGTCCCATCCAGACACGAGACGAAGTCTTCAATCTTGTATCTTCATAGTCCAACAGTCTGGCCAAAGGATATAGTCCAGCTGTCCAGAGACCCCTAATCCCGGACTCCCTCAGTAGCCCCTGAACCAGGCTTCAATGACGATGAGTCCGGCGCACAGTGTTGTCTTCGGCATTGCAAGGCGGGTTCCTCCTCCGAACAAATCACAGAGGAGTTTGAATACCAGGATAGTGTCCGACCTTGCAAAATAAATTCCACATACCACCGTAGAGAGAATAATACTTCCACAACTCTTAATGTGCTGACACGTTTTGGCAACATGACATCATGCCATGGCTCGGTGATTATTCGAACTGTTTTTCTTTAACCAGCTCCACACATAACGCGAGGCGGTTTCTTGACACGTCTTGTCAAAGCAGAGATCATGTTCCCCTAATTACGGGATTCTCATCAATACGGTTGTGGGTAACCCAACTGTGTCTAGGACTCCTAGATTATAGGCAACTCCCAAACAGCTACGGAGAGGACGCTTGATATTCACCCTCTTTATAAAGGGACAAGGCTTTTACTTTTTTCCCTCCCGTTCTCAATCGGATCCTTCCCCCGCCTCGAGTTCTAACACCCAAAGCCCAGGTCAGGTGCTTCGGACCTTCAATCATGTCCGGATCTAGCCTTCAAGGCCGGTGGATGCCCTCCTCCGTTACGGAAGAGGATATCAAGAATTGAGGGAGGCCAGATACCTGACTGCCGAGGTTTCGCATCGGCTGCCTGCCCGAGGGCAGGTCGTCCCTACTCCCGAACCCAACGAGAACGTTGTGTTCATCTCCCACTTCCTCTGAGGCCTAGGCCTCACCCTGGATCCCTTTGTTAGGGGTTGGATGTTCTATTACGGGCTAGATTTCCACGATCTAGCCCCGGTCTCCTTTCTCCACATCTCGGCATTCATTGTCGTGTGTGAGGCCTTCCTCCGCATTACCCCTCACTTCGGCCTGTGGCTCAAGACCTTTGACGTGAAGCCGAAGATGGTCGTGGGGCAGTATGCAGCGTGTAGAGGCGCATTAATAAGCTAGATAGCAGGAGCTCCATGGCCAAAAGGTTCCTTTCCAAAGGTGTCCGGATTGTGGCAACGGGAGTGGTTTTACATCACAGCTCCTAGAAGTGCCAAATGGGTGGCTGCCCCTGCTTTCCGCTCGGGCCCTCCACCACAACTGATGTCATGGATTAGCAGAGGACAGAGCTGGGGTCTAGCCAAGGACATGCCTATACTGCAGAGCCGCATTCAAGATCTCTTCGAAGGAGATTTCAGTCTGGTTACGGTGGTGCAACTCATGCTGGTTCATCGAGTCCAGCCTTGCAAACGCCGGACCCTCCGCATGTTGGAGTTCAACCCAGAAGGGCTGCGCATTATTTAGAATTTCCTCGGCCTGACGCACGAGGAGATGTACAAATCATTCTTCGGACCCCAAATAGAGTGTCCGCATACTACCGAGGACGTGGGCCTGAGCAGAAACCGTACCGCCGACCAAGTAAGTAATCCTTTAGCTGAACACACCGTCTTTCATTTGCCATGACATTATTCTGAGAAATCGCTCTTTGACCAGGACTAGCTAACAAGGGCGAAGATGATTCGGTGTTCGGCCCCCCTTCTTGAGGGTTTGGAGAATCCGGTACTGGAAAAGATGCTCGAGCTAGCACCTTGCCCGGAGACCTCAAAGGAAGATAAAGGGGGGAATAATGAGGTCGAAAGCGGGCCCCCATCGCTACCAATTCCAACCGAGGGAATGAGCGCCTCCATGAAGGAGGATAACTAAGGGGAAGAATCTGACCTTCTCTCGCTTCGGGGAAGGAAGAGGGCTTCCTCTGAAGATCCGGAAACCGAGGCTTCCAAACGGGAGAAGAAGTCTCCACCGGAGGGTCCTGCCTTGGAGGGTGCTTTTGCCGCACAAAGTCCGCGCGAGGATCAGCCCTCCAACGAGCTGTATGTAATCAAAAAGTACTTTAATAGTGGAGATATACTACCTTACCTCTGAGGAAAATAACCGAAGCGTTTATCTTGCATTTAGGATCTTAGCCCTCCTCAGCAGGGCTCGTCTTCGAGGGATCTTCTTTCGGAGATGATGGAGAGCGAAACGCCTCCCCCGGACTCCCCCGCTCAAGAAGCGGGCGACCTTGAAGTGTCGTCGCGGAGGGCCTCTCCGGATCCGGTGAGGCCAGAACATAATCCTATAGTCACCCGAAGTCCCTAGCGTCCGCCTCTTGAAGAGAGCAAACAAAAGAGTCCGGCATCGTCTAGTATGCGGTCGGACGTACTAAGGGAGCTGTTGGAGCGAGAGGCCATCTCAGAAAAACACCGTACGTTGATGGGTACAGTGATGGAAAGAACTTCGTCCGCCAAAAGTGGATTGCATGAAGCCTTTATGAGTCTACTGACGGGCTTTGAGGTACGTGAAATGATATACTTTTTGATAGTACCACACATTTTTAGGTGTTCCCTGTGTAGATAGTAGCCCCTGAGACTCTGGTCATCGTCGAGAACGGCGGCGAATAGAGGATCGTAGTCCCAGGTAATAACCATACCGCTTTTATGTGCAGGTGATGGGAGCTCCGGTGGCTGGCCGGACTAATGAGTTTGCCGAACTAAAGCGGCAACTGGATGCGGCAGATGCCGACATCGAGCTTGTTAACAAGCAGCTTGACGAGGCACAGGGTAAGTAATGTTTTTCCGGTCAATGTCACATAGTAAGAGCAGTGTGATGCCAGTATCTTTAATATGTTGTGACTACAGATGGAGCTGCCGCTATGGAGACCCTTCGGGCAGAACTTGCCCGAGCCAACGAACAAACAAGGATTAGTAATGCGGCCGCTTTAAAGGTGGCCGAAGAGTTAAGAGCCGAGAAGGCCACGCATTGCGAGAGCAAAGAAAGGATGGCCAAGATGGCTGTAAAGTTAAAAGACACTGCCGACCGTTGCCGGTTCCTTGAAAAAGAAAACCAAGCGAAGGCGACGGACCTCGAAAAGGCCACGATGGCGGCCAAAGACACCCTCTCTACCATGAGGGCAAAGAAGGAAGAGCTGCATGAAGCTGGTGATATTGTTGCTGGGAAGCCTTTTTTGCTGCGGAGGAAGTTCGGAGATCCGCGGTATGCCCCTCTGGATCGGCTGTGGAGTTCGGCAGACGCATATCTGGATTTGACGGCGAGTGTTGTCGATGCAGCCGAATACTTCCGAGATTAGATAGATCGTGAAGTGGACAAGCTATTCTAGTCGCAATTTAACGTCCCAGAGCGTCCGCTTCCCTTGACTGATCGGCTAGCCGAATGGGCCGAACTCAATAGATTGTCCGGACTCGCCATGAGGTCCATCATAGATCATCTTTGGCCGGAAAAACCGAAGCTGAACAACTATTTCAGCTTAGTGCAACAGTTCCTTGGAGCGGTGCCGCGCATCAATGCGATGAAGAGGTCGACGTGTATAGAAGGCTCGCGGATGGCCCTTGCCCGTGTCAAAGCATACTGGGCAGAGATGGATGCTACCACTATTGTGGTGCAGGGTTCGGCCATAGGCCGAGTGGCTGCCGAGCACTATTTTGAAGAAGTTCTTGAGGGTGCTCGTTTGATAGAGGCCCAGTGCTCGAAGAATATTATGTTTGAGTGACATGTACTCCCTTTGTAAAAACAATGTTTTTATGAAATTTACCAAGGATGTATTTATACTTTTGCCCGAAAGTAATATGATGCCTCCTCTGCGACCGTTTATGTATACATGCGTATAACCTGAAAGATTGCAGTCGTTGGCTTCAGCCCCCACGCACATAATGTGGGGGTGTTCGCAGAAGATGCGTATTCACACTTAATCCAACATCTTGGTCCTAATAAGGAGGTGATGGCGCAACGAACTAGGCAACCGGACTATAATGCTTTAACACTTTCACTTAGCCATAGGAGTTTGACAGTGGGCTACTATATAGCCCCTGGTGGCTCCGCACTCATCCGAATTCGGTGTGCGTACATGCCTGGTCGGGAAACGGCCCTTCATTAAGGTAGAGGAATTCTAACATTCCGATAGGTCATCGAGTGGTTGACTAGTCTCACGCTATATCATGACAGTCAGTTTTCGGCTTTCTCTACTGAGGTGCTCGTCCGGATGAACCAGGGCACAATCACAGCAGTTCTCCTGGTGCCGCCTTAGCCGATAGAGTGGAACGTAAGGCAGCAAAACACAGGAGCCGGGCAAACCCAACATTTGACCAAAGACATGATTCGGAGCTGATGCATATAAGGCCAAACTCGCGACGCCGAATACTCCCTAAGGTATTCGGTCTTTATGGTGTAAACCGGGACTAAACAGTGCCCTTTGTAAGAAGCCCCTAGTGTCTAGGTGATACGTCCATTCTGCATCACGCTTTTATATCGATATTTATTGCATTATGGACTGTTATTTCACTTTATGTCACAATACTTATGGCTATTCTCTCTTATTTTACAATGTTTACATTAGGAAGGAGAATGTCGGCAGCTGGAATTCTGGGCTGGAAAAGGAGCAAATATTAGAGACCTATTCTGCGCAACTCCAAAAGTCCTCAAACTCCACGGAACATCTTAAAATAAATAACAAAAAATCCTCACCAAAGATGAAGGCCAGGGGGCCCACACCCTGCTCGCGAGGGTGGGGGCGCCCCCCTAGGCCACGCCTCCTACCTCGTGGGCCCCCTGGTGGCTCTCCGACGTCCATCTTCTCCTATATGAAGTCTTTCGATGAGAAAAAAATAAGAACCTTTCTAGATGTGACTCCGCCGCCACAAGGCGGAACCTTGGCGGAACCAATCTAGAGCTCCGGCAGAGCTGATCTGTCGGGGATACTTCCCTCCGGGAGGGGGAAATCATCACCATCGTAATCACCAACTCTCCTCTCGTCGGGCGAGGGCAATCTCCATCAACATCTTCACCAGCACCATCTTATCTCCAAACCCTAGTTCATCTCTTGTATCCAATTCTTGTCTCAAAGTCCGGGATTGGTGCTAGTAGTGTTGATTACTCCTTGTAGTTGATGCTAGTTGGTCTATTTGGTGGAAGATCATATGTTCAGATCCTTAATGCATATTATTACCCCTCTGATTATGAACATGAATATGCTTTATGAGCAATTACGTTTGTTCCTGCGGACAAGGGAGAAGTCTTGCTATTAGTAGTCATGTGAATTTTGTATTCGTTTGATATTTTGATAAGATGTATGTTGTCTAGCCTCTAGTGGTGTTATGTGAACGTCGACTACATAACACTTCACCATTATTTGGGCCTAGAGGAAGGCATTGGGAAGTAATAAGTAGATGCTGGGTTGCTAGAGTGACAGAAGCTTAAACCCTAGTTTATGCGTTGCTTCGTAAGGGGCTGATTTGGATCCATATGTTTCATGCTACGATTAGGTTTACCTTAATACTTTTGTTGTAGTTGCGGATGCTTGCAATAGAGGTTAATCATAAGTGGGATGCTTGTTCAAGTAAGAACATCACCCAAGCACCGGTCCACCCACATATCAAATTATCAAAGTATCGAACGCGAATCATATGAACGTGATGAAAACTAGCTTGACGATATTCCCATGTGTCCTCGGGAGTGCTTTTCCTATTATAAGAGTTTGTTCCGGCTTGTTCTTTCCTACAAAAAGGATTGGGCCACCTTGCTGCACTTTATTTACTTTTCTTACTTGTTGCTCGTTACAATTTATCTTATCACAAAACTATCTGTTACCACTTATTTCAGTACTTGCAGAGAATACCTTGCTGAAAACCGCTTATCATTTCCTTCTACTCCTTGTTGGGTTTGACACTCTTACTTATCGAAATGACTACGATATATACCCTATACTAGTGGGTCATCAAGACTCTTTTCTAGCATCGTTGCCAGGGAGTGTAGCGCCTTTGGTAGGTGGAATTTGGTAAGGAAAAATTTATATCGTGTGCTGAAATTTACTGTCACTTGTTACTATGGAAAGTAATTCTCTGAGGGGCTTGTTTGGGGTATCTTCACCCCGTCCAGTAGAGCAAAGAGTTGCTCCTCAACCTACTGAACCTATTGAAAATGAAACTCCTTTTGAATTTCCTTCGGGTATGATGGAAAAACTGCTAGCTAACCCTTTTACAGGAGATGGAACAAAGCATCCTGATGAGCACTTAATATATGTGGATGAAGTTTGTGGATTATTTAAGCTTGCAGGTATACCCGATGATGTTGCTAAGAAGAAGGTCTTCCCTTTATCTTTGAAGGGAGACGCATTGATATGGTATAGGCTATGTGATGATATGAAATCATGGAACTATAAAAGATTGAAATTGGAATTTCATCAGAAGTATTACCCTATGCATCTTGTTCATCGTGATCGCAATTATATATATAATTTCTGGCCTTGCTAAGGAGAAAGCATCGCTCAAGCTTGGGGGAGGCTTAAATCAATGTTATATTCATGCCCCAATCATGAGCTCTCGAGAGAAATAATTATGCAAAGTTTTTATGCTCGGCTTTCTCATAATAATCAAACCATGCTCGATACTTCTTGTGCTGGCTCTTTTATGATGAAGACTATTGAATTCAGATGGAATTTATTGGATAGAATTGAACGCAACTCTGAAGATTGGGACCTCGACGAAGGTAAAGAGTCAGGTATGACACCTAAATCTTTTATGGATACCGATAATTTCCGCAAGTTTAGCACTAAATATGGACTTGACTCTGAGATAGTAGCTTCTTTCTGTGAATCTTTTACTACTTATGTTGATCTCCCTAAGGAGAAGTGGTTTAAATATCATCCTCCCATAGAAGTAAAAGTATCTACACCTATTAAAGTTGAAGAAAAGACTGTCACTTATAATGATCCTATTGTTCCTACTTCTTATGTTGAGAAACCACCTTTCCCTGTTAGAATAATGGATCATGCTAAAGCTTCAACTGTTGTTTGTAAAAGCAATATTAGAACTTATACACCCCCTGAGCAAGTTAAAGTAGAACCTAATATTGCTATTGTTAAAGATCTCTTGTCTGATAATATTGATGGGCATGTTATTCAGTTCGAAGGTGAAACTGCTAGAATTGCTAAACCTTGTGCTAAAGATAAACATAGACCTGTGGTATGCGTGCCTGTTATTTCTGGTAAAATAGGAGATCATTGTTATCATGGCTTATGTGATGTGGGTGCTAGTGCTAGTGTTATACCTTATGACTTGTATAAAGAAATCAAGCATGAAATTGCACCTGCTGAGTTAGAAGATATTGATGTCACAATTAAACTTGCCAATAGGGATACTATTTCAGCGATGGGAATTGTTAGAGATGTTGAAGTCTTGTGTGGGAAAACTAAATATCCTGCTGATTTTCTTGTTCTTACTTCTCTGCAAGATAGCTTTTGTCCCATTATATTTGGTAGACCCTTCTTGAACACTGTTAATGCTAGGATAGATTGCGAAAGGAATGTTGTTACTATTGGCTTGGATGATATGGTTCATGAGTTTAATTTCTCTAAATTTAGTAAACAACATCGTGAGGAAGAATTACCTAGTAAGGATGAAATTGTTGGTCTTGCTTCTATTGCCATACCTCCTAGTGATCCTTTAGAAAACTATTTGCTATACCATGAAAATGATATGTTCATGAATGAAAGAAGGGAAATAGATGAATTATTCTTTAAACAGGAACCTATTCCGCAACACAACTTCCCTGTTGAAATTTTAGGGGATCCTCCTCCACCCAAGGGTGATCCCATGTTTGAGCTTAAACTGTTGCCTGATAATCTTAAATATGCTTAGCTTGATGAAAAGAAGATATATCCTGTTATTATTAGTGCTAACCTTTCAGAGCATGAAGAAGAAAAATTATTGAAAACTCTGAAGAAGCATCGTACTGCTATTGGATATACTCTTGATGATCTTAAGGGCATTAGTCCCACTCTATGTCAACATAAAATAAATTTGGAAGCAGATGCCAAACCAGTTCGTGATCCTCAACGATGTCTGAATCCTAAAATGAAAGAGTGGTAAGAAAAGAAATACTCAAGCTTCTGCAGGCAGGTATAATATATCCCGTTGCTGATAGTTAGTGGGTAAGTCATGTCCATTGTGTCCCTAAGAAGGGAGGTATTATTGTTGTTCCTAATGATAAAGATGAATTGATTCCACAAAGAATTATCACAGGTTATAGGATGGTAATTGATTTCCGCAAATTAAATAAGGCTACCAAGGAAGATCATTACCCCTTAACTTTTATTGATCAAATGCTAGAAAGATTATGCAAACATACACACTATTGCTTTCTAGATGGTTATTCTGGTTTCTCTCAAATACCTGTGTCGGCTAGAGATAAATCAAAGACTACTTTTACATGCCCTTTTGGTACTATTGCTTATAGACGTATGCCCTTTGGTTTATGTAATGCGCCTGCTACCTTTCAAAGATGCATGATGGCTATATTCTCTGACTTATGTGAAAAGATTTGTGAGGTTTTCATGGACGATTTTTCCGTCTATGTTTCCTCTTTTGATGATTGCTTGAGCAATCTTGATCGAATTTTGCAGAGATGTGAAGAAACTAATCTTGTCTTGAATTGGGAAAAGTGCCACTTTATGGTTAATGAAGGTATTGTCTTAGGGCATAAAGTTTCTGAAAGAGGTATTGAAGTTGATAAAGCCAAGGTCGATGCTATTGAAAAGATGCCATGTCCCAAGGACATCAAAGGTATAAGGAGTTTCCTTGGTCACGCTAGATTTTATAGGAGGTTCATTAAGGACTTCTCAAAAATTGCTCGGCCTTTGACTAATTTATTGCAAAAAGATATACCATTTGCTTTTCATGATGATTGTGTAGAAGCATTTGAAACACTTAAGAAAGCATTAGTCTCTACACCTGTTGTTCAGCCACCTGATTGGAATTTACCCTTTGAAATTATGTGTGATGCTAGTGATTATGCTGTAGGTGCTGTTCTAGGGCAAAGAGTTGATAAGAAATTAAATGTTATTCATTATGCTAGTAAGACTCTAGACAATGCTCAAAGAAATTATGCTACTATTGAAAAAGAACTTTTAGCAGTTGTATTTGCTTGTGATAAGTTCAGACCTTATATTGTTGATTCTAAAGTAACTATTCACACTGATCATGCTGCTATTAAATACCTTATGGAAAATAAAGACGCTAAATCTAGACTTATTAGATGGGTTCTCTTGCTACAAGAATTTGATTTGCATATTGTTGATAGAAAGGGAGCTGAGAACCCCGTTGCAGACAACTTGTCTAGGTTAGAGAATGTTCTTGATGACCCACTACCTATTAATGATAGCTTTCTTGATGAACAATTAAATGTTATAAGTACTTCTCGTAGTACTCCATGGTATGTTGATTCTGCTAATTATATTGTTGCTAAATTTATACCACCTAGCTTCACATACTAACAAAAGGAAAAGTTTTTCTATGATTTGAGACATTACTTTTGGGATGACCCACATCTTTATAAAGAAGGAGTAGATGGTGTTATTAGACGTTGTGTACCTGAGCATGAATAGGAACAACTCCTACGCAAGTATCATTCCGAGGCTTATGGAGGACACCACGCTGGAGATAGAACTGCACATAAGGTATTGCAATCTGGTTTTTATTGGCCTACTCTCTTCAAGGATGCCCGTAAGTTTGTCTTGTCTTGTGATGAATGTCAAAGAATTGGTAATATTAGTAGACATCAAGAAATGCCTATGATTTATTCTCTTGTTATTGAACCGTTTGATGTTTGGGGCTTTGATTATATGGGACCTTTTCCTGCCTCTAATGGATACACACATATTTTAGTTGATGTTGATTACGTTACTAAGTGGGTAGAAGCTATTCCAACTAGTAGTGTTGATCATAACACTTCTATTAAAATGCTTAAGGAAGTTATTTTTTCAAGGTTTGGAGTCCCTAGATATTTAATGACTGATGGTGGTTCACACTTTATTCATGGTGCTTTCCATAAAATGCTTGCTAAATATGATGTTAATCATAGAATTGCATCTCCTTATCACCCACAGTCTAGTGGTCAAGTTGAGTTGACCAATAGAGAGATCAAATTAATTTTGCAAAAGACTGTTAATAGGTCTAGAAAGAATTGGTCCAAGAAACTTGATGATGCATTATGGGCTTATAGAACTGCATACAAAAATCCTATGGGTATGTCTCCGTATAAAATGGTTTATGGAAAAGCATGTCACTTACCTCTCGAACTAGAACATAAAGCATATTGGGCTATTAAAGAGCTCAACTATGATTTAAAACTTGCTGCTGAGAAGAGGTTATTTGATATTAGCTCACTTGATGAATGGAGAACCCAAGCATATGAAAATGCCTAGTTGTTTAAAGAAAAAGTTAAAAGATGGCATGACAAAAGGATACAAAAGCGTGAGTTTAATGTAGGTGATTATGTATTGCTATACAACTCTCGTTTAAGATTTTTTGCAGGAAAACTTCTCTCTAAATGGGAAGGCCCCTATGTTATCGAAGAGGTCTATCGTTCCGATGCCATAAAGATCAACAACTTTGAAGGAACAAATCCGAAGGTGGTAAACAGTCAAAGAATCAAACATTATATCTTAGGTAATCCCATAAATGTTGAAACCAATATTATTGAAACCATAACCCCGGAGGAATACATAAGGGACACTTTTCAGAATGTTCCAGACTCCGAAAAGGAATAGGTATGTGGTACGGTAAGTAAACCGACTCCAAAACAATTTTTAAGGCAATATTTCTCCGTTTTGGAATATTTAGAAAAATAGAAAAATAAGTAACAGTCCGGGAAGGACACAAGGGCCCCATGAGAGTGGTGGCGCGCCCCTACCTCGTGAGCACCTCGTGTGCCTTCCGGACTCCGTTTTCTTACACGATACATATTTTGGTTGGTAAAAATTGATTATATAACCTCCCGAAGGTTTTGACTCCCGTATCATGCAAACCTCCTTTGTTCTTGTTTCGAGCTGTTTTTCTGACAGATCTAGGTTATCATGACGGCCCCAAGCGCCTCCAAGGACAAGTTCTTCGAGAAGGTCATCAACCCTTACCTCGCGGAGGTGCTACGACACCCTCAAACCATTGAGTTGCATGATGGGTTGCTGCACATCCGCAATGAAGAGGGACCAAAGTGGACCGGAAGCATGGAGACGAGGCTCGAAGTAGTGGAGCAACAAGTTTTCAAGTGCCAAGGGATGGTGGAACGTGGACTCAACTCTAACCACATGATGATCGCGGAGTTCACTAGCAACCACAAGTTGGATGCTGACTACATCGGGGAGACTATCTTCAAGCTTCATGAGAAGATCGAGCACCTCCAAGCCCAAATCGATGACCTGCAAAACCAAAATTGTGAGTATGAATATACATTCAAAAGGATGAGTTTGGCTGCAGATTTGAGGATCCCGGAGATTCGATCATCTTTCTATGATGGAGAACCTATGCCTTGGAAGATGGACACAAGGCCCGCATCATCTACAACACCTCCACCTTCTTCACCGACAAAGGAGACATAACCACATGAGTATGGGCACTCCCCTTGGCAACTGCCAAGCTTGGGGGAGGTGCCCCGGTATCATATCACAAACACAACTCCTATATTTACCCTTTTCTTAGTTCGATCCTATTAGAAGTATCTTGATCTAGTAGAATAAAGTTTATGGCATGATCTAGTTTTGAGTTTTGCTTTATGATCTTTCTTTGTAATCGAGTCCATGAGCTATATATAATAAAGATTAGTGTTGAGTCAAGGGCTTGATTATTTTGCCATGATCTTGGATGAGTAAAAGAAAAGAGAAAATGAATAAAAAGAAACAAAGAGTTCATACTGATCTTATTGAGAGTAATGACTTCACATAGAAAGAGTATGATGATTAAAAGTTGTTGGGAGTTGGCAGACATAGCTTTGGTCATTGTTGCAATTAATAGGAAGTAATAAGGAAAGAGAGGTTTTCACATATAGATATATTATCATTGACATCTTTTATGATTGGGAGCACTCATTAAAATATGACATGTTAAAGAGTTGATGTTGGACAAGGAAGACAACGTAATGAGTCATGTCTTTCTTATATCTGATATAAAGTATGTTGTCATGGATCCTCTAACTTGTTGAGCTTGCCTTTCCCCCTCATGCTAGCCAAATTCTCAGCACCAATTAGAAATACTACTTGTGCTTCCAAATACCCTTAAACCAGTTTTGCCATGAGAGTCCACCATATCTACCTATGGATTGAGTAAGATCCTTCAAGTAAGTTGTCATCGGTGCAAAGCAATAAAAATTGCTCTAAATATGTATGATTGATTGGAGTGGGGGAAATAAGCTTTATACGATCTTGTGATGTGGAAGTAATAAAAGCGACGGACTGCATAATAAAGGTTCATATCACAAGGGGAAATATAAAGTGACGTTCTTTCGCATTGAGATTTTATGCATCCAACCGAAAAAGCGCATGGCAACCTCTGCTTCCCTCTACGAAGGGCCTATCCTTTATCATTATCTTCTACCTTATGCAAGAGTCACGGTGATCTTCACCTTTCCCTTTTCATTTTATCCTTTGGCAAGCTTAGCATGTTGGAAAGAACATGATATATATATATATATCTAATTGGATGTAAGGGAGTATGAACCATTATTGTTGACATTACCCTTGAGGTAAAAGGTTGTGGGGCAAAACTATAAGCCCCTATCTTTCTCTGTGTCCGATTAAAACTCCATAACCACAAGTATCGCGTGAGTGTTAGCAATTATGGAGGACTAAATGATAGTTGAGTATGTGGACTTGCTTTTTAGCTCAGACATAGACTCTTTCTGATGTTATGATAAATTGCAATTGCTTCAATGACTGAGATTATAGTTTGTCGGAGCCCAATAAGGTTTATGATTTATACTTTTTCATTGTGAATAGATCATCACTTGAACATAAGTAATCATATGACAAAATCTATATATGTTGCTGTTATGAGAATAATCATGATGCCTTCATGTCCGTATTTTATTTTTATCGACGCCTCTACCTCTAAACATGAGGACATATTTATTGTTATCGGCTTTTCGCTTGAGGACAAGCGAGGTCTAAGCTTGGGGGAGTTGATACGTCCATTCCGCATCATGCTTTTATATTGATATTTATTGCATTATGGACTGTTATTTCACTTTATGTCACAATACTTATGGCTATTCTCTCTTCTTTTACAAGGTTTACATAAGGAAGGAGAATGCCGGCAGCTGGAATTCTAGGCTGGAAAAGGAGCAAATATTAGAGACCTATTCTGCGCAACTCCAAAAGTCATGAAACTCCACGGAACATCTTAAAATAAATAAAGAAAAATCCTCGCCAAAGATGAAGGCCAGGGGCCCACACCCTGCTCACGAGGGTGGGGGGCGCCCCCCTAGGGCACGCGCCCCTACCTCATGGGCCCCCTGGTGGCTCTCCGACATCCATCTTCTCCTATATGAAGTCTTTCGATGAGAAAAAAATAAGAAGGAACTTTTTGGGACGAGACTCTACCGCGATGAGGCGGAACCTTGGTGGAACCAATCTAGAGCTCCGACAGAGCTGTTCTGCCAGGGATACTTCCCTCCGGGAGGGGGAAATCATCACCATCGTCATCACCAACGCTCCTCTCATCAGGAGAGGGCAGTCTCCATCAACATCTTCACTAGCACCATCTCATCTCTAAACCCTAGTTCATCTCTTGTATCCAATTCTTGTCTCAAAGTCCGGTATTGGTGCTAGTAGGTTGCTAGTAGTGTTGATTACTCCTTATAGTTGATGCTAGTTGGTTTATTTGGTGGAAGATCATATGTTCAGCAGGCCGTCGTGGGAACAGGGCTCCGCCCCCTGGGGCTGATGTCAGGGCCGGCATGGCAACAATGTCTTACTACGCGGAGATCTCCGCGGGTACGGCGTACTGTAGCCACGCCTGCCCTTGGAAAAGGGGTGGGAGTGGACCTTACTGTGGCCACTCCCCGTCTCGTCCCTCTTTATGAGGGCATGGGGGTTGTTGGCGTCGTGGGGCGACTCCCCAAGGCCGACTTCTCTGGAAATCGCCAGTCAGGAGTCGGCTCATCTTGAAGTCGTCACTATGACTCGGCCGTGAGTGGGCAGCCGGCCGCCTCACCGCCGACTCTCAGAAGGAGGCTCTTCGTCCTGGGATCTCGAGGGGCGCAGTCTGCCTCAATGTATTGAAAGGTTCCGGGCCTGGGTTAGCCTACCCGTGGCCCATTACTCCGACAGTAGTCCCCGAAGCTGGTGAGGCTCCGAGGGCGACATGTCGTGGAGCCTCAACAGTTTCTTCTCTCCGACGGTTGGGCCTGGGATTCGCTAGCCATCTTCTATCAAGCCGACTAGTTGGAGACGGACTCGCTCAAGGCCGACTTGCCCCTAAAAAGGTTTGGACGTTGCGGCGGAGTTCAGGCGGCGTGCCTGATAAGCTTCCGGGTTGCCACCCGTGGTTGACCCGTCGCGAGGCGCCACGTGGCGGAGCTAGTCTGATCACCCACGCGCGCGACAGGACAGGCCTACAGGCGGGGCCCGCCACTACCACGCCTCGGCATGCGAACGGATCCGTTGCAGCCGCGCGGACGTTTGGGGTTCCCGCGCGGTTATTGCGCGTGGTAACTTTGTGTGGTAAATCGTGGGGGTCGTGGGGTCCTGGGCGCAGTTAATCCCACGTCTCCCCCCTCGGCTTCTCAGCCCACGAGCCTACAAGTAGGCGGGGGGAGGGGGGCGGCGAAGCACGCGCGCCCATTCTCCCCACTTCCTTTCGCTTCTTCTTGCTTCTTCTTCTTCTTGCCGCTGCTGCTCCGAACCACGCCGTGCCCGCAGCGATGAGCTCCTCCCCCGCCGCCGCGCCTCCTGCTGTTCGCTCCGGAGTGTGGGATGGCTCCGAGGTTGACGACGACGACATCGAGATCCTCCGCGAGACATGGTGGCTGCCTGGCAGGGACTTAGTGCGGGTCCGCCTCGCGCCGGAGGTAGAGATATCGCTGGCGCCAGAGGAGGGCGAGCGGGTCATATTCCGCCCGCACCTCATGTGTGGCCTGGGACTGCCGGCGAGCGGCTTGTTCCGCTCCGTCTTGGAGTTCCACGGGCTCCAGCCGCACCACCTTACTCCGAACACGGTGGTGCTGCTGGCTGCCTTTGCCACCCTGTGCGAAGGCTTCCTCGGCGTTCTCCCCACCATCGAGCTCTGGGGGAGTTCTTCCAATCCAAGCTCAGCACACACATCGCCGGCGTGCCGGCCCAGTGCGATGCATTCATCGCGATGCGGAGATCAGTGGCCGATAATCCGTTTCCCACCATCGCACTGATTAAGTTGGTGAAGATGTGGCAGCGGTCATATTTTTATGTGAAGAACATCGCCCCAGAAGGCGACTGGGTCAACCTGCCGGCTTAAGAAGCCGGCGCGCCAGCTGGAAGGCTCCCCAACTGGTCACCCCGATCTAGGACGCTGTCTCCCGCTGGTGCCGCCGCCGTTGCACAACTCCAAGTACTGACGCAGTCGGAGGGCCTGATCGGGGCCGACTTGCTGGCCGCCTTCGTGGCGCGCCGAGTCCTCCCACTCCAAGGCCGACCTCACCTGATCTGCCAGATGAGCGGTCATCGGGACACGAGTCGGATGTGCTCGAAGGACATGCCTCACGCGGAAGTGGCGAACACGGTGAACTACATCGCGAACTGCGGTCTCTCGGTGGACTGGCGGTTCGGCAAGGAGCCGTATTCGCGCGCCAACCCCCCGCCTATTGTAAGTCGTCTTCCTTCTTCTTCTGTTTCTTTTGCTGCCGCGTCCGACTTGTCAAGTTTGATCGTTTTTGTTTTGAATCAGAATCCTCTCGTCCCTCCTTTGGCTGGCACCGCGGGGGCCGGCTCGTTAGTTTGTCCCCGATTGGGCAAAGAGCGACGTCGACGATCCCGACTTGGGGGCGGCAGCCATGGAAGCCGACGCCGAGGGAGGAGGAGGAGAAGTAGGCGGCTCCAGGCCTTCGGCCACTTTCGCCGACTGGCCCGAGGACGAGGCCGAGGGAGAAGTCACCCTGCGTCGCCAGCCAAAAGCTGGCCAGCCAAGCGCGAGTTCCTCCGCTGGCTTGGACGCTCAAGGCGGTGCGAAGAAGCGCCGGGCCGGGCCGAGTATGCTTGGTGGCCGGTTGAAGAAGTTCAAGGGAGCGGCCGCCGCGACCAAGCGGGAAGAGGCGACTGCGAAAGCCAACCGCTTCCGCAAGGAAGTGAAGAAGCCGCCGCTGGTCTCTGCATAAGCGCCTCCATCCCTTATCTTTATTTTCTCTTTGTTGATCTTGTCTAAGTTTTTCATATGCTTTTCTCGTCTCAGGGCTCCCCTCACTCTTGAGAGGGTTGCCGCCGCCTCCATTATGGGGTCGGTGGAGACGTATGCCACCACTCGGCGGATTGACCCCGCCGACGACCTTCGGGAGGCGACGGAGCGGAACGCGCGGGAGAAGCGCGAGGAGGACGAGGCCGCCTGCCGGGAGAAAGCGGAGGCCTCCGCCCTGAAGAAGCTGGAGGCGGCCGAGGCCACCGTTGCGGCAAAGAAGCCGGCTAAGGAAGTCGCGCCCCGGCGGTCGGCGATGTTCGTCACCCCTTTGAACTCTGCGCCGCCGCCCCCGGAGTTCACGGGGCAGTCAGGGGAAGCGGGCGGCGAGTTACCGATCGTGGAGAGAGGTGAAGTCGCGCCCCGGCGGTCGGCGGTGTTCGTCACCCCTTTGAACTCCGCACCGCCGCCCCCGGAGTTCACGGGGCAGTCAGGGGAAGCCGGCGGCGAGTTCCCGATCGTGGAGAGAGGCGGCGGTGACGCCCCCATGTCGGACGTGGTCGCGCCGCCACAGCCGCCCACGCCGCCGTCTAGAAGCGCTCAAGGCAAACTGCCGGCGGATCCACCCTTGCCGCTGACTGAAGACGAGGTCATGGCAAGGCTACTCCTTCAAGTCGGCTCGCCAACGCACCTCCGTCTTGAGAAGGCGACTTCGGCGCCACGCCCCTTGGAGACCGGCACCGCCAGCTCGACGATTCCAAATGCCGAAGCGACGAGCGCCACGCCCATCGGGTGTGTACGAGGAGGTGGCACGGGCCCGCTGAACCAGGCGCTTCTAGATGTCCAGACGAAGCTGCAAGCTGAGAGCGACGCCATCCAGAACAGCACCAAGGCGCACCTGGCATCGCGGGCAGCCATCCGGGTATGCTTTCTCCTTTGTCCCTGTTTTCTTGTTTCTCTCTGTGGGGGCGCGCCAGCGCACCCACTAGGTGTAGTCCCCGAGTTGTGGGCCGGTTGCTGAGCAGGCGGCCTGGAACTCCAATTGGTAAGTTCCGGGTACTAACCTTTGTTCTGAAATACTTGTTGCAAGACTATCACAACCTCCGAGTCACCGCCTTCAACCGCAAAGTTGAAGAGCTGGGCAAGCGGACTGCCGACTTGTCGGAGAGGCGGAGTGTGAGTCCTTTTTCTTCTTTGCGGGGGCGCGCTGGCGCACCCGCGGGCTGTAGTCCCCGAGATTCGGGCCGACTGTTGAGCAGTCAGGACGGATCTCCCCGGCGACCTTCTTCGTTGATGACTTAACGCCTTCTTTCTTCTTTCTCTTTAGAGGCCAATGGCGCTCTTCAACAGCAGCTGAGCAAAGCCAACTCCGTGTTGCGCGCCAAGGGGGAGGAGTGCAGCAAGCTCGCTGCAGAGCGCGATCTGCTGGCCACACAATTGGCAGAGCAGAAGGAGCTGCTTACGAAGACGTAGAAGGAGGCGGAAGAGGTGGAAGCCGCCCTCCTGGCCGAGTTCGCGAGCGAGCGCTCCTCCTGGACTGAAAAGGAGGCAATGCTGGTCACCGGCTTCCATGAGATCGAGGACCTCGTCGACGGTGAGCTTCTTTGCATTCCTTCTTCGAGCCGCCGACTATATGTCAAGCCGACTCCTGGCTTTTTTGACTTGTTCTTCATTTTTTTCCGTCTTGGCAGACTTCTTCCCCGGCCACTCGCAGGCCGCCATTCAAGCTATCGAGGCCGACCGCGAGGAGCGGAGGGCGGGTGGTGCGGAGATCGCCGCTGATGCCCCTCGGACTCTTGACGAGCACATTCTGAGCATTGGGGCTGTGCCGGCTTCAACATGTCGGCGCCCAAGCGATCGCCGCCCTGTGGCCAGACATGCAGGCTCCGCGCACCCCCAGTCGGACTGCCGACTGGCTGGAGGTCGCGGCTGGCCGTCTTGAGGCCTGGAATGGTTCCTTGGCCTGGGCCGGAGCGCGCCGAGCCTTGGAATTCGTCAAGGCGTGGTATCCGGGGCTGGACCTAGACCGGCTGGCCACACTCCGGTAAGAGGCCCAGCGGGAGCTGGCAGCCGCAGAAGATGCCCTTGTCAAGCTTGCGGCGGCGATCGCCGAGTACACCAATACCAGCATCTTTGTCCCCGAGCGGGCTGAAGACGGCAAGGAGGTGCCGCCGGAGTGGTTTGGGCTGAACCCCGACTACGGCAAGGACTCGGCAGAGGTGATCGGTTCCAGCGTCGAGGAGGAAGACGAGGCGGAGGACGGAAGCGAGACGGAGGCACCGGAAGACGGAGCGGATGGCCAACCTTAGCTCGACCGTGCCTCCAACGAGCCGTGCCTCCCCGAGCCGACTGCTGCCAGAGGTGATCAAGCCGAGACCGCCCAGCCGGCCGCCCCAACATCCAACACCGCCATCTCCTCCAGTCCTCCAAACCCGTCTGCCGCCCCTTAGGCTGCCACCTTGTCTTTGTTTTATCTGTTCTAATAGTTTTTGAAGAACTCGTTGATCCGCACAATTCCACCCGCGGAGTGTATTTTGAAATTCTGCTTGAAGATTTGGCCAAGGGCCTTTGTTATGTAAATATTCATCCGACTTCTATATTCCTTGCTCATTGTTCTTTTGGCTTTTTCCTTTGCCGTCTTCCCTCAGTTGCCGTCTTTGTCAGTCAGACAGCCGCTCCGCGGACTGCTGCTGGATCAAATTCTTGGTCACTTTGGGAAGGCAAGTACTTAGCCGTTTTTAGGGTTGTTTAACAAGTCGGATAGAAGGCGGCAAGCCAACTATTCAAGAGTCGGTTTGCGAAAAAATGCTGGAAGCCGGCCTTAAGCTATGTTTGTGCTTTGAGTCCTTAGCCATTTTTCATGTGGACGCCAATTTTTCCTTACTCCTGCCCACCAGACAGTCGCTCTGCGAGCCGCGGCTTCTGGCATGAGACGGTTTAGACGCCACACACTACTTGTCCAGCTGCAGGAAGCATTTCATAGCATAGGTCGGCAAGTCCCCGGGCCGACTAGTCGAACCCGGTGCCAAACGGCATAACAAAGAGTAATATACTCGAAGGCATATTTCTTATCATATAGATAAAAGACGGCAGTCCCCGAGCTCTTCTCAGGGGGCCCGAAGTCTTGGTACTTTTAATACAAAAGGTAGCGTGATACATACTGCGTTTAACTGTAAAATTTTCGGAGGAGATTTGCATTCCATGGCCACTCTGTCTCTTTGCTGGAGTCGTCCCTCTTGCGTGATCGGGGCTTCTGAGCGTCGATCAGGTAGTAGGAGTCGTTGCCCAGCACTTTGCTAATGATGAAGGGGCCTTCCCAAGGTGCCGACAACTTGTGCTGGCTGGCTGTTCGCTGGATTAATCGGAGCACGAGGTCACCCTCCTGGAAAGATCTCGGCCTGACCTTCCTGTTCTAGTATCTTCGCAGGCTCTGCTGGTAGATGCTGGACCGGCTGAGTGCCAACAGCCGACCCTCTTCCAGCAGGTCGACGCCGTCTTGTCATGCTTCTTCTGCTTCTTCCTTGGTGTACATGGTGACTCGCAGGGAATCGAACTCTATGTCCGTTGGGATGACGGCTTCAGCACCGTAGACGAGGAAGAAAGGCGTGAAGCCATTTGACTTGTTTGGAGTCGTGCGCAGACTCCAGAGGATGGCTGGCAACTAGTCGAGCCAGCAGCCAGCCGAGCGCTCCAGAGGCTCGATCAATCGGGGCTTGATGCCGGACAGGATGAGGCCATTTCCTCGCTCCACCTGGCCATTTGACTGTGGATGGGCGACGGATGCTAAGTCCAGTCGGATGCCCTGTGTCACACAGGAAGGGGCCAAGGCGCCTTTGGCAAAATTCGTGCCGTTGTCGGTGATGATGCTATGTGGTATGCCGTACCGAATTGTGATGTCGGAGATGAAAGTCACGGCAGTCGGACCTTCAGTTTCTTGATTGGCTTTGCTTCTATCCACTTGGTGAACTTGTCCACCACGACAAGTAAGTGCGTTAAGCCACCTCGTGCCGTCTTGAATGGTACCACCATGTCTAGACCCCAAACTAAGAAAGTCCAGGCAATGGGGATGGTCTTGAGTGCAGAAGCCGATTGATGCGGCTTGGAGCGGAACTTCTGGCACCCTTTGCATTTTTGGACCAATTCCTTGGCCTCTTCTAAGGCCGTTGGCCAAAAGAAACCGTGCCGGAAAGCTTTGGCGACAAGTGCTCTTGAAGTTGCATGGTGGCCGCACTCGCCTTGATGGATGTCTTTGAGAATTGCTTGGCCTTGCTTTGGCTCTACGCAGCGCTGGTAGACACCAGTGACCCTGCGCCTGACCAGCTCTCTGTTGACTATGGTGTAGGCTGCCGCTCGGCGTTGTACTTGCCGAGCTATGGTCTCATCAGTCAGCAGCTCTTTGCTCACCAGAAATTTGAGGATGGGCTGGGCCCATGAGGGTGCTGCTATTTCTTCGACTGCCAGAACTGCAACTTGGACGAGGGCGGCTGGGCTGGGAGGCGGCGGGCTGGAGTCAACAACCGCTTGCTGGATTAATGAAGTCCCCGGGCCGACTGGCGCAGCTCTTGGGCCGAGTTCTGGAGTCTTCGGGCCGGCCACCGCAGTCCCCGGGCCGGGTTCTGTAGTCCCTGGGCCGGCCTCGACTGTGGCGGCTTTGGAGCCATCTGCAAAAATCCCTGTACCATCTGCCGGGGCTCTGGAGTCAGATCCGACTTCTTCGGGAGGAGCTGGCACAAAGATGGAGTCTGATTCTGGTGAAGGCTTGACAGACGGCTTGAGGAGGCGTTGAAGGGCGACGTCGGATGGTATTGCTTGGCGGGTAGAGCCGATTCGTGCCAAGGCGTCTGCTTGGTCGTTGTCGTTTCTTGGCACATGGAGGAACTCGCACCCCTCGAAATACCCACTGAGTTGTTGTACGAGGAAACGGTAACTCGCCATGTTTGCATCTTTGGAGTCCCAGTCGCCAGACGACTGCTGGACCACTAAGTCCGAGTCGCCATAACACAGGATCCGGCAAATGCCAAGTTATTTGGCAAGCCGGAGCCCGTGAATGAGCGCCTCGTACTCGGCGACATTGTTGGAGGCGGCAAAATGGATTTGCAGTGCGTATTTGAGCTTGTCACCTTTAGGAGAAGTGAGGACAACGCCGGCTCCCAAGCCAGTGCACATCTTGGAGCCATCAAAATGCATCCGCCAATGGGTGGAGTCGAGCGCTGGAGGTAGGTACTGGGTCTCGGCCCAGTCGACGAGAAAGTTGGCCAGTGCTTGTGACTTGATGGCGGTGCGGGGCTGGTAGTGGATGGTGTAGGGAGCCAGCTCTATGGCCCAGTTGGCCACTCGGCCAGAAGCATCTCGGCTTCCGATGATCTCGGCAAGTGGGGCCGTGTAGACCACAGTGATTGGATGCTCTTGAAAGTAAGGCTTCAATTTCTTGGCGGCAAATTGCACGCCGTAGCACATCTTCTGGTAGTGGGGGTAGTTCTGCTTGGAGGCTGACAATACTTCGCTCAAGTAATATACCGGTCTCTGGACAGGTAGTGCCTTGCCTTCCTCCTTGGTTCCACTACAATGACTGTGCTGACTACCCGGCTGGTGGCGGCGATGTACAGGAGCATAGGTTCCTTAGTAGTCAGAGCCGCCAGAACGGGTGGAGTAGTCAGCATCTTCTTCAACTGGAGAAAAGCTTCGTCCGCCTTGTGGTTCCACTCGAAAAAAGTGGTCTTCTTCATGAGCTGGTATAAGGGGAGAGCTTTCTTGCCCAGCCGACTGATGAATTGGCTGATGGACGCCAAGCAGTCGGTGAACTTTTGCACGTCCAGCAGTCGGCTGGGTACCTCCATCCTCTCAATGGCCTTGATCTTTACAGGGTTGCACTCTATGCCGCGTTCAGAGACCAGGAAGCCAAGGAGTTGGCCGATGGTACTCCGAAGACGCACTTCTGAGGGTTGAGCTTGATCTGGAATCGGCGTAGGTTCTCAAAGGTCTCCTTGAGGTCTTCCAGCAGTGTTCCATGCTTTTCCGTCTTCACCACCACATCGCCCATGTAGACGTGGGCGTTTCTACCGAGTTGCTTGAGGAGGCACTTCTGCATGCAACACTGAAAGGTGGCGCCGGCATTCCTCAAGCCAAACGTCATGGTGAGGTAGCAGAAGGCTCCAAACGGCGTGATGAAGGCGGTCTTCAGTCTGTCAGCCGGGTTCAGCTTGATCTGGTGATATCCTGAATATACATCCAAAAAGCTCAACAGCTCGCATCCGGCTATGGAGTCTATCACCTGATCAATTCTTGGTAAAGCGAATGGGTCGTTGGGGCAGGCCTTGTTGAGGCTTGTGTAGTCAATACACATTCGCCACTGCTTGTTCTTCTTCAATACCAGGACCGGGTTGGCTAGCCACTCTGGAAAGAATACTTCCATAATGAAGCCGGCTGCTAGGAGTCGGGCTATCTCTTCTCCGATAACTCTTCTCTTTTCTTCTGATAGGCGGCGCAAGGGCTGCCTGACCGGCTTTGCATCAGATTGGACATGTAACTTGTGCTCGGCGAATTCCGTCGGCATACCTGGCATGTATTTGGGGGACCATGCGAAGATGTCCCGATTCTCATGGAGGAAATCGACGAGGTCGCCTTCCTATTTGCTGTCAAGGTTTGCGCCTATGACAACGTACCTCTCTGGATGCTCCGGATCCAAGGGTATCTTCTTTGTCTCCTTGGCCGTCTTGAACGAACCCCCAGCCTCCGACTCCTTTGGGTTAGGCGACACCTCTAGCTGCTTGCCGGCCATCGCCACGACCCGGTCAAGGAGCCGCTTCTCGGCTGCGATCACTAGGGACTCAGCCAGCCGACTACTCCCAACCGCGCAGGCAGACGACTTCCAGTAGTCGCCGGCTACGGTCAGAATCCCCCTGGAACTGGGCATCTTCATTTTGAGGTAGGCGTAGTGGGGGACCGCCATGAACTTGGCTAGGGCGGGTCGGCCAAGTAATGCATGGTATGGGCTCTCGAGGTCCACCACCTCAAACCAAACTGACTCTCGGCGGAAGTGATCTTTGTCTCGAAAGAGGACGTCCATCAGGATCTTGCCGATTGGTGAGCAGGAAAGACCAGGAACAATGCTGTGGAACATAGTCTGGCTGTTCTGAAGCTGTCTTTGCTTGATTCCTAACTTCTCCATGGTGTCCTTGTACATGATGTTGATGCTGCTGCCTCCGTCTATTAGAACTCGTGAGAAACGAGCAACTCGTCTATCTGTGGCAAAGGTGGCATCCAAGACCAAGGCATAAGAGCCCGGACTCGGCATCACCTCTGGGTGATCAGCCCTGCTCCAGTTGATAGGCTTCTCGGACCAGTGCATGAACTCTGGCATCTCTGACGCTACTGCATTCACCTCTTGTCGCTACAGCCGCCTGCTGCGTCGATCATCAGCCACGCTGGTAAATATCACGTAGGCTCCGTGCTCTTCAGGGTACTCATCTTGTACTGTGCCGACTGGCCTAACAGCCGGCTGCTGGGGCGGAGGCGGAGGCTGCTGCCCAGCAGGTGGGGGAGGGAGGAGGCCCTCTCCTTTGGCGATCCTGGCGAGCCAGTGGCACTTCCGGGTGGTGTGATTCGACGGCTTCGCGCCACTATGGAACTTGCAAGGACCATCCAGAGTCTACTCGTATGAGAAAGCCGGCACCCAGTTGGGCTTGCCACCTTTCTGTCACTTGGGTGGAGGCTGCCCATCTGGCTGCTGGTCTACAACTGTCGCGACCTGCCGGCTGCTGGAAGCCGGCTGCGGGGCCTTGCGCTTGTGGTCGTTCTGCTGTTGTCGCCGACTGGCGTCTCCTGCCGGAGTTCTTGGAGCCTGAGGGGGCACTTTGCCAGTTGCGCTAACTTGAATCTCCGCCTTCATGGAGGAGTCGGCCATGGCATACTTGTCTGCTATGATCAGCAGCTCGTCAAGGGTTTCTGGCTCGTCGCAGAGGAGCTTGTGCTTGAGGAGGGTGCCTTCTCTGCACCCGGTGGTGAAGTACTCGATAGCCTGCACCTCGTGCACACCCTCGCAGGAGTTTCGAAGCTCGGCCCAACGCGTGAGGTAGTCGCGAGTCGACTCGTTGGGGCCTTGCATGCACAAGGAAAGCTGACGAGGCTTGGGAGGACGCTTGTACGTGCTTGTGAAGTTGCGGACGAATGCTTCGGTGAAGTCGACCCAGCTGTTGATGCTGCGGGGCTTCAGGCTGTTCGGCCATGTCCGGGTCGTGCCTTGGAGCATGAGCGGAACGTATTTTACGGCAACACGCGTGTTGCCGTTCGCTATGTTGACAGTCGTGGAGTTGTCAACCAGCCAGTCCTCCGGCTTCACGGAGCCGGTGTACTTGGGCGTGTCTCTTGGGAGCGTGAACCCTTTGGGAAAGGGCTCGTCTCGAATGCGGGGCCCGAAACAAGGCGGACCCAACTCGTCTTCTTCTTCCAGCGCCAGGGATCAGTGAAGTCGGTCGATCCGGTGGCGGGCGTCGTTTTCTTCGACTCCCTCTTGGGGGCCAAGGCGGTCGCCGAGAGTCGGATGGTCAACAGGCAGCAGGGAGACTCGCCTTTCCTTGCGAGGAGGAGGAGGCGGACAATCGTCCCATCGTTCCACTGCTCTCGGGCGGCCGTCTTGGTCGCGCTCTATGGTAATGTGAGTCCGACTGTGGCTGCCAGCCGGATCCTTGTCTTTCCTTCCTCGGGCGCCACCAGTCGGCGTCCGAGACGTCGCGCCTTGATCTTGGCGAAGGTCGTCGTTTTGCCGCTGCGGCGCCTCCGTGCGGCAGCCGGCCTCGTTCTGCGCGGCAGCCGCGTCGAGGAGCCGCTGGACTCGCTCCATCATCAGGCGGTGCTCTTCACCCTTGAAGTTGTCCATCTCGTCCACCGCCACCTGGGCGGCTCGAATGTTCTCCGCAGGCGTGGCGTACACAGGGCAACTTGCCCCGAACAGGTGGGCAATGGCCACGCCGCGCTACTGGACCGCGCCAAGGCGGCTGGGCCCAGCTGGGGTTGGCGAGCCACCCACAGCGCGATCCATCTCACGCTGGTAGGCTTCTGACAAGCGTCTCATGCTAGCCAGCTTCTTCGCGCCTTCGATGAGCTGAAGGCGGCGCGCCTCCAATGTCTCCGCGTTAGCGTCTTCCGGAATGGGCGTAGTCAGGTCTTGAAGTGCCGCGCCAAGTGGGTCATGCGCTCCTCCGCCGGGAGGCTCGTCATGACCGATTACGAGCACCTCGGTGACGGTGCTTCCGTCGCTCTCCGCACGAGGGAGAGGCTCGTCGTAGACCACCACGTTGGTGGGGAACGCGTCGAGCGACGTGGTGTCGGAGTCCACCAGCATCGGGTCGGTGGAGCCTACAGACTCCAAGTCCACGGCAGGCTCACCGGCGACGTGGAGTTGGTCGAGGAGGCCTGCGAGGAGGCTCTCGGGGCCGCCCGTGCTTGCGTTGGATGCAGGTTCATCGGAGAGGCGAACCTCGCCGACAAGATCGGCGAGGAAACTGGCTGCACATGCGATCTCAACGCCGTGCAGCGCATCAGTGCAAACTCCGTCTGGCGTGCCGAGCTGGCTGCGCTCGCCAGGGAGAAAAAGGGTTCCCGTCCAGAGCAGGTCTCCGGACAACGGTGCACCATGCCCCACGGTGGGCGCCAAATGTCGGGGGTTAGGTGCGACATATGCCAAAGGATGGCTTATCATGGTGGGGGCGAGTAGAACGTCGCCGGTGCCTGGAAACGGGATAAGGCGAAGACATGCACACCGGCGAATCTTACCCAGCTTCAGGGCTCTCTGGGGAGATAATACCCCTACTGCTGCTCTACGGGGTCTCTGCATGATCACTATGGCAAAGTGTTTACACAGTTGCTCCTTGAGCTGTTTCCTGGAGGTAGGGGAAGGCAAGGCTAGCTCTCTCCTTCCTATATGGTCTGTCTAGTGCTAATGGATTCCAACCCTTTGCATGGATGCCCTGGGGGGTTTATATAGGCCTACCCCTAGGGGTACAATGGTAATCTGGCTAGGCGCGGGCCTAGCCGTCAGTCTCTCTGGCCGCCGTCTTATTCGCCGACTCCTGGGGCCTGCCGACTGGTGGGCCCCGCCGACTGGCTTGGTGTGGAGCCGACAGGCCGCGTCCGCCGCGGGCGGGTCTTGCCGGCTGCAGATTACTATAGTCGTGCCTCTAATGACGCAGGCTCGGTCATGAGGTCGTGGCGACAGTGTCACACCCTAGCTAGTCATGCATCAGAGTGTGTGCATCATGTTTAAGATTCCATTTAATTTGAAATGGGGATTTGTGAAACCCTCAGAATCATTTTTTTGAAAATGGTCCAAATAAAAATTTCTCCAAAAGGGTCCAAGAAAATGCTCATGTTGCTCTCTGAAAATATTGGACAGAGATAAAAATCAAACCAATATTTTTAAGAGCTCATAGGTATTTATTTTGGGCATTTGGAATTAATGCATAAATATTTGCATTGGAAATATATTATTTATATATATTAATATATGTCCAAATATTATGCCAATTATAAAGGAGCTCTGGAATAATATATCTAGCCCCTGCAAAAATTGGCATAAGGTAAATAAATGATTTAATATTTTTTT